>NW_010287407.1:6627-9484 GCF_000700745.2 Antrostomus carolinensis
CAGTAATCAGTTAAAAGAGTTTATATCTACATTTTTCAGACACATCTCCTCAACTGTTCTCCTGTAGGTTAGAATTATTGAGATGAAATTCACTTTCAGAATTTCAGACATGTAAATGGAATCATTAAAAATGTAATTTGTTTTTCCCCGAAAAGCTTTCCATTAATGCTGCACAGCTTTACTATTGCTGATTATTTTAACAACAGCAGAAAACAATTAAGAGGAAAATAGAAATAATTAAAGACCCTATCTTTTGCTGTCTTTGATTGATTTATAGTTAAAATTTAGCCAGGCATTATTCAGAGTAATGAATAATTGCTCTGCCCTTTCTCCATGGCATGGCTGTAAGCACACTGAGATTGCTTGTGTTGCTGGAGTAACAACTGTCCTCCTCAGGAAAAGTCTGCTGCTCTCGTTGGAAGAAGCTCCACTCCCTTGCAGTTCATGTCCCTGCCAGGGTGGAGAAAACAGTCACAGAAGTATTTCACCAGTGGCCTGGCTCCATCACACTTCCACGCAGTCTGTTCTTCAGTTTGTGGTGACCTCTGTCACTCCTGTTGTTGTGGCGGGGGGTTTTGTGAGACAGTAGGAGTCTTATTCCTTCATGCATGCTAATGATGAGATAGAGACTTGCACTAACTGTCTGAGAACAGTTGACTCCTTTTCAGCTGACTGTAAACAGGCTGCCCAAAGTCATGAAAAGAGAGGAGTTTAAAAAGAATGTTACTGATATTACTGTTCCACAGCTGGCAGTTAATGCAGATGGGCCATGAAGCCCAGTTCATTGCAGATGAGACAGCAGCGAGGCACTTCCCTCAGAGCCATTTCATCCCCCTCACCTCTGCTCGTAGGCTCAGAAGGGACAGATGCTGCTGACAGTGTGACTGCAGGAGGTGGCTGCAGAGTTGGGAACCCCGCACAGCAGCGAAGCTCATCTGCAGGGTGCTGAAGTTAGAATCAGAGAGAGGTTTGGGTGGGAAGGGACTTTAAAGCTCATCCAGTTCCAGCCCCCCTGCCATCAGCAGGGACACCTTCCACTAGACCAGGTTGCTCAAAGCCTCATCCAGCCTGGCCTTCAACACTTCCAGGGAGGAGCAGCCACAGCTTCTCTGGCCAACCTGTTCCAGTGTCTCACCACCCTCACAGTGAAGAACTTCTTCCTAATATCTCATCTAAACCTCCCCTCTTTCAGCTTAAACCCATTTCCCCTTGTTTTGTCATTAACTGCCCTTATGAAAAGTCCCTCCCCAAGTTGCAGGGGCATGGCGAGTTTGGGAGCTGGCTTTGGGGAAGGAAATAATTCTGCTGTACTGAGTTGGAGAGAAGATGTTGTATGTAATATACCTAAAATATGTAGGGTATGGTAGTGATTACACTGCTGTCTATTAAAAATTATGCTATAGGACTCTACAGTGAGCACTGCATTTGGGGCTGCGAAGCACAGACATTTAATTCACAAATAAAGCCAGAGTCTTTCACTCTTTGATTTCACAGAGAGGAGAACTATGCTCTTGATTTGGATGTGGGGAAAAGATGAATAATCCTCCATTTTCCTTGGTAGATTTTCAGGGGATAACTACATTCACCACTGAAAACATCTGCGCATGTCTTCTGATGGCTATCTGTCCCATCCTGGTTATGACAAACAGTGTTCTGGGTATCAGGGGATGGTTGGTGGCACACAGGTACAGAAATGCTTTCTGGTTTGGTGCAAATCCCTAACACCAGCTTTTAGGTCTTTTGTACTAGCTAGGAAATGGTGGATTGACTTAAAATCGTCACTAGTAATCATTCAGGGTCATTAAGTGGATAAACCCCATAGCTGTGAAGCCATGGCTGAAGCTTTCCAGGCAGATTTCCTCCCTCCCTCCCTGCCCGTTCCTAGCTCAGCTCAGGGATTTTCACTCCTAGGAAGGTACCTCAGTGATGCTACGCTGAGCCTTGCTTTGTGTGAAGTGTTAATAACTACGTTTATATTTCTGTTGATTTTACTTTTCTTACGATGGCAATTTTACTGTAAGGGTTTTATTTCTTTTTTACTGCGCGTGAAATTGAACACTGAGGTGGCTGTTCAGCAACAAAAATTATTCTTGTAATTGAATCATAATTAATAAGTATGTATAAGAGAATAATCCTGGAAAAGCTGATTACTTCAGTTATTAATAATTAAGATTTATGAGTTAAGTACTGTGCTGCAACTATATCCGATTCCTTGGCAATTTCATGAGAGATAATTTTAGAAATAATCCTATGTGTGAATTTTCTCTGTAATTAATGCCTAAGGCTGTGAAATCCTCAGTGAGAACTGAACTAGCATTCGGGGTTATGCCTGTGGCTTTTCCTGGTGTGCTTCGGCTGTTGGAAGTTTCTGTGGCAACGTGAAGTTATGTCTCATTTGTGAGACATACAGATTTGTCAATTTTAATTTCATTGTGTGCTTTGCTTAATTTTATTCTTAGTAAGATTATTACTTTTCCTGGATTCTTCTGGCAGAAGAATTAATGCATCTGAAGTGTACGTGTGTGTACCTGTGGCTGGCTGCTCCCGATGGGGTTTTCTCTAGTTTTTCTGGTTGTTTACTACCTACTAAACAGGCTTAGTAGAAATAATACGTCATTGTTTTTAAAAAGATAATAGAGGACTTTTAATCCACTAATTTTTTTCTGATTCAGTGATATATGAGCAAATCTGGAGAGAACTATTTTTTTTCCAGGCGCTTCTCCCTTGTTTAGCCAGGAGCTCCAGTGGGTGCGGGGGCACCTGTGCATCCCTCCGGGGAAAAGCCGGCCCTGTGGGGAGCTGCTCGGGATGGAGAAGGCTCTGAGCGCCTGGAGGCTGCTCGGCTTCTCCATCCCCA
>NW_010287408.1:0-11185 GCF_000700745.2 Antrostomus carolinensis
GGCTCCGTCCGCGGGCAGCGGCGGCCCTGGCGTGATGGTTTTATCACAGTTGGAGAAACGTAACTTATTCCTAAACCACTCGGTGATGCTTCTCTTGTTTTCTTGCCAGGAATGAGTACAAGTACTTCCAGAGAATGACCAGCACGTCACATGTGAAAGGTAACGTGTCACTTCTTGCTGAGGTCCCATCTCTACGTATTAACCTCAGTTTGTGTGGTCCCAGTCACCGAAAACACCGGTGATTTTACTTCTCCCTGAATGAAAAGTCCTGCTTCTGCAAACAGCCTGCCCTTCCCCACCCTCCCAAGCCTCGCAGGTATTTTACCCGTTTGTAAATGCATCGTCTGCAGGTTGTTTCAGTTGGATAAAGAAACTGGAAGTCAATCAGATTTTGGTTTCTGGGCTGCAGGTGGTTTGTAGATGAAAAGAATTTCAAAGTCCTGTTTCCCTAACAGAGTAGAAAACTTCACCAACCTGTCTTTACCTGCAACTCCAACTCTGAACAAATTAAAAATGGAAAGGTTTTTATATGCTGATTAATTATCAGAGCTTTTTTTCAGGCTGTATTAACTTACCTAACTTGTTTGTTGTAGCTCAGCCTTGGACATTTGTTCCACCCCCCTGACCCTTGTGACAGTAATTTTGCTTGATTTTCTGAGGGCTGAACCATCCAAATACACCAGAAAACCCTAACTGTGCTGGTAATACACAGCAACAACACTGCAGCCATGTGCAGTGTATCCATACATGCATGTAGTAACATGCAACCGTACTGCATGTACACAGCAATAATGTTCAGACCCAGTGAGACTTTTGCAGCAAAGTAATGTTCTAGACTCTGTTGATTTGGTGAGATAAAACCAGTCATTCCAGGGTGAAAAAATTTGTGAACGTCAGCACAAACAAATAGGGATAGGAATGCAAAAGATTAAAACTGCTAATTTGTTTTGACTGGGTAATTCTCGCTGCCAGAAGAGACAAGTCTTGCTGCATTGCCCACGTTCCCCTTTCACATCGACTTCAGTGCTGGTTTTGCATTTTCTTAGGCTGTTTTAATTCTCTAACCCAGTAGACTAGGCTACTGGCTGTCTGCAAGGACTTCCAGTGCAAGCTGTGTGGTAGAAGCAGGAAGGAGGCATTGGGAAAGGAGGAATACAACCTTCCTGAGCCATGCAACTGGCTCACTGCATCTGCTGGAATCAGAGCCATGAGAGACAACAGGTTTATCCTCACATTTCTGCTGCTTCTCTGTTTGTCAGCATTGTCATTCTTTCCTTTGTTTTTTTCATGCTCCTCTTAGAACTGCTGTCTAGCAAAACTCACTTGTTTGCTAAAAATTCTAGGCAGCCTAATATGTGCCCTTGTTTTGACTGAGTGACCTATTCCCTATTCTGATTTGAAGGTCTGTTCCATATTCCACAAGAAATGCTTATTCTCATTTTGCAACAGTCCTAAGTGAAGGATTTTACTTATGTTTTGGAGAGCTCATTCGGAACATTGCAATCTTACGTACAAAAAAGACAGAACACATACATGTAAGTCTTTTTATACGCCTGCAATTTGCATCTTACTTGGCACAAATAACCCGTAATTAAAAAAAAAAGGTGTTTTAAATATAATTAAAAAGAAAAATTTTGCTCCATCCTGCCTGCAAATCTTTTGATAAGCTATCACCTTAGACACTAGGCAGTTAAGTTGCTTCATAACCAGACCTTTTCATGCATTATGCTGCCATAAGTCTTCACAGCAGGGATGTCACCATTGTCTCAATAAAGTCAGTCACTGATTTTTGAAAGTGGGGAGAATACAATGAAGAATCCTGCTTTTAGTCTGCTTGCATACCTGCACTGGCCACTGCTGTGAATTAGTTACTGGTCTAGAAAAATCTTTGTTCTGACCCCATAGGCATCACAGTGTTAATCTTAGTAGGAAAATAATGTACATTTTTCAGAACTTATGCATTTCCTTAAGCGGTGGTGGCAGTGGTCTGGGCTAACATGTTTAAACTGACACTGTAGTATGACTCTTGAAAACTTGCTCATGAATCTTATCTGCAGGAGAAGGGTCTTTAGACTCTGTGTCTTGATTTTTAGCTGGGACAGAGCTAGGTTTCTTTTTAGTAGCTAGAATAGTGCTGTGTTTGGCAGCCAGCCGAGTGCTAGCCAAGTGAAACCACCAGTCTTCGGTGAAACCACCACACCCTGCTAATAATGAACAACTGCAGCATCAGTTCTCTGGTGTCATCTAGTAGATCCAGCCTCTTTCAGGTTGAGAAGCAGGGAAGACAGCTGTGAGCGAATAATACAATTGTATTTTCTCTAGAATCCCTTCCTCTTCTTAGCAAGGCATAGATAAGAGATAATCAGATTATAAATGGTCAGAATGATGCTTAGGAGTGAATTCTAGAATGTGATTGAACACCTGTTGTGCTTCTACTTTGGATTTAATTTGGCTGGTTCTTTTCCTAAAAGTTATCCTTTTACCTTGCTGGTTTTTTTATAAATGACACTCAAAGCTGGCAATTATTCCTGATTATATAACTGGAATGGTGGAACATGCAAACACAAAGTCCATTACTGTGTGCTGCTCAGATTTCTAAAGAGAATACTAAGAGAACTCTTTTGAGGGTGTGAGTTGGTTTGACCCACGAAGATTAATTTGCCCCTGTAACTATAGCAGAGCCAGTATCTGTGCAGTGCATGTAATGGGCAGTGACATGCCTTTTTTTTTATTTTCTTGCAATTATAAGTTTATGGGTGTGCATGAAACTGCTTTGTTGTCACCTGCTTGCCAAGGCTTCGAGGCCACAAACGTGTTCTTCTGTTCACGTGACTAATTTGAGAATTGGGGCCTAAACTTGGACTTTTGTTAACTGCTGAGATGAAGTTCAAACCGGGGAGGGAAAGTCCAGCAGGTGTCACTAAACAACCGAAACAAACTGGGACAGAGCAAAAATGGGCTTTAAATAGGTGTTTTCTCTCTTACTCAGGTAAACAGAATGCACTGATAATGGGTAGAAAAACCTGGTTCTCCATTCCTGAGAAGAATCGTCCTTTAAAAGACAGAATTAATATAGTGCTCAGCAGGGAGCTCAAGTATGTATGATGAATAATAGGCCTGTAAAACAAATAACAAGTCTGTGCCTTGTTACTTTAGTAATTCTAAATGTAACATTTTATATATCTAGTTAGGAAGCACCTCTGCTATTGGTTCAGTACTTTACCTTTAATTTTTTAATTAGTATTTGTATTTCTTTTATTTTTTAATTAATTCACAAGATAATTGTAATTAATTTGCATAATAAATACTAGTCCTAACTTTACAGACAAACCATCTGACAATTGTCAGTAGACTTTCTGACTCATGTATTTAACTGTAGTTCTCTAGTTCCTGGTTAAATTAGTGGCTCCTATTTCCTTTTTTGAAGTTTATTTTTATTAAGATTTAAGGAAAAAGAGCTGTCCTTTTTCAGAGCTCTCTTCTTGAATGCATCATCCACAGTCATCCAAATATTCTTAAAGAAAAATGTCCACTTATAATGATTTATTGCTTTGGAGGATGTTGTTGGGTTTTGGGCTATATATGGGGGCAAGAGGGCATAGGTGCTTTTTGACTACTTGAACTGAATAAAATATTAGTGCTCTAGAATTCAAGTAGAAATCTCTATTTAATTTTATAGATATCTAAATTTCTCAGTAACACTTTTTTAAAGAAATATATAAAATTTCAGATCTGTAATTTATAATTCCTCTTAAGTCACAGTTATGATTAAACTGTCATTTATGAAGCAATCCTGCAGTCAGATGAGAATTCTAACATAGTTTAGAAATAATAGGCATTTCAAAGTAATTAACTAATGTGAAACATTTAGGCATTTGTGAGTTCAGCAAAACACATTGTATGTCTAGATTGTATTGATTATCACGACAAATGGTCCTTTCATTATTTGGTAATAAAACTTTGGTTTTTCTAGGGAAACCCCCAAAGGAGCACATTATCTTTCCAAAAGTCTGGATGATGCTTTAGCTCTTTTGGATTCACCAGAGTTAAAAAGTAAAGTAGACATGGTTTGGATCGTCGGAGGCACTTCAGTTTACAAGGTACATTTAGAGTACTCCTGAAGTACTTGTTTTCTGCAGTGGGATGAGGATGGCTCAAGCTTCTATTAATTTGGCTTTAGGAAGTGCCAGCAAACTCCACAGAACAAGTTTTGGAGAGTAAAATTTAAACTCACAAGTTTAAAATATCTGTCCAAGTAACTAAATGTTGCTCTTGCAAATGGTCCAGTGTCATACAGTCATTATGCTTTTGAGAGTTTTTCTTAAATATCTGAATTGTTACGTTTTTTACACCCAAGACCTATATTGTTGTGTTTATTTTACTGAGGTAGTAGACTGACTCTGCAAAGGATGTGGGAAAACAAAGGAAAAATGATTTGGCATTTTTAGTCAGAGTATGATGCATTGTACAGGTAAGAAAAGAGGATTTAGAGCTCTCAGGTGATGGTGTCAGCAGTCAGAGGAGATAATCATACAACAAAACATATAACCGACTCTGTTTCCCCATCCAGCAACCACATGTCCCTACTCTTCCCACTCCCCAGGTTTCTCTTGGTGTCTAGGGTGTCTCAGTATTCAGGTGTCTGTTCATATGCCAGAGAGGTATCATGTGCCACTTTTTTCTCAGGACCTTCTTTGCACAGACAAAGCCCTGTATAGAGTCCCCTGTTTTCCCACAAATGCAGTAGTCTTCCTGTCCTTAACTAAGAGAATAGCTGTGCAACGTGAAGGTCTGGAGTGAAACCTGTCTTATTGTTGCCCTGTGTTTCCTCAGCCATCTTTCTCCCTTCCCCCAAACCCTTCCTCTCATCTTCCTTTTACACACATGTAAAGTTTAATCAACTCTCCATGCCTCCACTCACATCCCTAGAGTCGTCCTTTCAACCCCTACACTGTCAGGGTTCTACCCTTCTACTCTCAGTTGATTTTGACTTCTTTTGTTAAGTCCTCATATAATTCATATTTATTGTCAAACAGCACCTCACAAAAGATAATGGCCATCAACCCTGGTTCATTTCATACCAATCATGAGAATATGGAATAAGGGCAACAATAAGCGTTGTTTCTTCTGATAAAAAAAATCCTAATTAAGAATTGTAAAGCAATTTTTGTTAGGTTTGGGTTTTTTTTAATAGCAAAGGAAAAACAGTTCTGCAGTCTTTTAGTCATTACAAATATGCTGGGAAATACACTCCACTTCTTATTTGGCACTTGGATTTAAGATGTGTGATGAAAATGCCATCATGCTCCTGGTAGCAAATAACGACTGATAATATGCTTTGTATACAGGGTGGGAAATATACATTCTGGTATTTCTTGTCTTTGCAGTTTGTGCCTTTCATGAACCTCTTCTCTGTGTCTTAGGAAATGTATCTTTTACAGTAAAAAAGCAAATCAGTTAGATATTGCTTAGATTGTAAGAAAAAAAAGTTATGCATATGCAAGTAGCTTGTAAAGCACTGTTGTTCCTTTATCTTTTTTTTTTTTTTTTTTAATTTACATTTTATGATCAGTTTTGCATGTGATGAGCTCCACCTGCTATTTGGTGTCTGAATGCATTCAGTCTATAATCAAGTATTATCATATAGAAGTAACCTGTCCTTCACTTTCAGCTATTAAAAATGCCTCCTTCCAGGCAGTAAGTAGCAACTTTATTTCTGGAGGCAGATTCTCTTCAGATTGGGCATAATATCCCAACCTGAGCAAGAGACTGGATTTGGGTTCTGCCTGTAATTCAGCAGGAGCAGGATGCATAGTGTGAGCAGACACATTTACCCCTTCTGTGCAATGGCCACATACTCATCTAGTGCTGCAAAGAGTGATTATTGTTGCTTGTTCTTTCAGGAGCATCTGTGTTGTAGACTTCTAATTTAACTGTTTTTCCAGTGTCTGGCTGATACTTTGTATAAGGCAGTGCCATTTTTTTAGACTGTTACTCACCAATACTTGGATTTATACATAAGCAATTTTGACTGAGAGTGTTTTTGCAACATATTACTTGTGCTGATCAGCATAAGGGAGTATGGCTTAAAATTTCAACTGTTTTCCCCCTTTCAGGCATCTACTTGAACATTTCAAATGAATTTGTAATCCATTAGGGAGAAATCTGGCACTTTTATACAGATTCCTGCATTCAAACTAGCTTTGTGATCTTAATTAAAAGGGTTTGATGGAAACCATACACCTCTACCAAAACTACAGTTAATATTTTTAGTGCCTGTATTACAGATGCACAAAGGATTACAGGGATATTACCATTATACCCTGTAGAAATGTGTGGGAAGTGAAATAGCAATTGGTAATTGAAGTGAGTAATTTTATTCAGTAGTGGTAGCTATTTGCTTTTAAAGCATTATTTTGATCTTACTACTTTGCATGGCTTGAAGGTTTAGAACTGGTTATGTTTATTAGTACAAGCCTGTGAGAGAGAAGGCGTAACTACATCAGCAGGTAAGTTCAACAGGAGTGGTTTGAAACAGGTAGTGCTGAGGACATGACATTTCCATTTTGGTGAGTTTAACCTGAAGTTCAGATCTTTCTAAATGAACAGTGAAGACAAACCTTGAGGAGAACAGGCCACACTTAGAAACCACCATACTTTTCATCTGCCTCCTGCAGATGGTGGTCCCAACCTCTATCTCCCCTTTTCTGATCCTGATCTTGTACCTGCCTCCTCCTTCTGATTTACAACCAACACTACTGTCCCTGCTGAGTAAATCCTCTTTTGCATTTGGGCGTAGCCACACAACAGTGCAGTAGAGAGCTAGCACTAGGAGGAACTAGTCCATTATGATCCTTGTAAGAAGAGCACCCAGACTCTGTAAAATGTCCTTTAAAATGCTGATACTTAAGAGCTAACACTTTAAAGAAGGACAGAATAGAATAAGTAATCTTACATCCAAGTAGATGTTGGGAACTCCAAGTTGTGTGACATTAAAGAAGCCTCCAAGCCATGTGCAGCATGCTGCACAGACTCCATCTGTAGACAGGGCCACTCCGTTTTGGTCATTCAAGCTGTTACTGGACTTTCTTACAAGATGACAAGTCTGTTCATTGTTTCTGCTGTCAAACGGGAAGGATGTTCACATGAGAACATCTTGCTGCTCTGTTAGATAGAGGCAAGGACGTACAGTCATCAGTACCTAATGGGAGCTGCCTGCAGACTCCTCTGTTACAGTTTTCTGGCTGAGCTTATCCTGTGGCCAAGGAATATGTGCAGCACGGTGCGGGCCAGGGTCTATTCAGGTTAATTGTTATGTGGATCACTTAACTCCTGAATGTACAGCGATCTTTCAGTCAGAATCACTGCAAAACCGTATCCTGGGCTGCATCAAGAGAAGTGCGGCCAGCAGGTCACAGGAGGTGATTCTCCCCCTCTACTCCGCTCTCGTAAGTCCCCACCTGGAGTGCTGTGTCCAGTTCTGGAGCCCCCAACATAAGAAGGACATGCACCTCCTGAAGTGGGTCCAAAGGAGGCCATGAGGATGATCTGAGGGCTGGAGCAGCTCTGCTGTGAGGACAGGCTGAGAGAGTTGGGGCTGTTACGCCTGGAAAAGGCTCCGGGGAGATCTTGTAGCGGCCTTCCAGTACCTGAAGGGGCTACAAGAAAGCTGGGGAGGGACTTTTCATAAGGGCAGTTAATGACAAGTCAAGGGGAAATGAGTTTAAGCTGAAAGAGGGGAGGTTTAGATCAGATATTAGGAAGAAATTCTTCACTGTGAGGGTGGTGAGACACTGGAACAGGTTGCCCAAGGAAGTTGTGGATGCCCCCTCCCTGGAAGTGTTGAAGGCCAGGTTGGATGAGGCTTTGAGCAACCTGGTCTAGTGGATGGCAGGGGGGTTGGAACTGGATGATCTTGAAGGTGCCTTCCAACCCAAACCATTCTATGATTCTATAAAAGGCAACGGCAACCTCACATATGTAACTGTTGCCCTCACTTTGGGTGGGCTGCTTTGACAGCCTGTCATGGGCTGCTGTGGATGTCTTGAAGGATGAATAGGAAGATGGGGGGTAATGGCATTCTTGGAGTCTTCATTGTAGCTGTTCTGCCCTGTTTGATCAGGCCTTGGCACAGGGGTTGAGCTCAGGGCTGCTGGCATACCATAGGTACAGGGATCCTGGAGAATAAGTAGATGCAGAATGTATTGAATGTGAGGGTGCACGAATGAGGTCATCTGTCAGGAGCTACAACAGCTTTGCAATTGCCAGATGCCATTTCCACAGTCTGTATTATTATTCAAGAGGGTGGTTTATTGTCCTGTGGAGCCTTTTAACACAGTTCATAACCTTAGCAACTTCTGATCAGTTAATCAGTTTAGGATGGCGAGGTCCACGTTGATCAGGGTGTTTGTCACTGAGCTCCCTGAAGCAATCCTCCAAGCCATACTTCTGTAGATGCTATGAGGAGGGAACATGCACATGATCTTCCAGGCCTTTGCTCTCCTTGGTTTTCCATACCCTTTGCATGGAAAATCCCAGACATCCCAGAAAAATTCCACATCCCAGATGGGTTCCAGACTCAAGGTAGCAAGCCAGAAGGGTTGCCAAGGGTGGCCCATGAACTGAGGCAAATTCAGTCATGTTTCAGGGGGTTTCCAAAGAACCTCAGCCTGAAAAGGGATGCTGGCACCTTCTTTCTGCACAGGGTCATTCAAGATGTTTGCACACCTGCCTTATCCGAAATACTGCATCCCCTCTGTGCCCTACACTGCTCTGCCCCAATACCATGTGGAAACACAAGCCTGGCTTATCCTCATCCAAGGAGTTGTGCCAGGGTGGAGCATCTACCCACCTGCCTGAATGCAGAAGGACACTGTGTTCAGCAGCATACTCTGGGAAACTGTCTCTTCTGGGCCTTGACTGACCTCTGCAGCAGGAAAAGGCAGAGCAGCTAGACGTGTTTGGCATTTTGGTGGGGACAGGAAGGGCCGAGTACAGGGTTGGTATTAGGAAGTGAGGGCAGAAAAGATTGAAAACAGCTCCCACAGCCCACTGTGGGTTCAAAAACCTTGTGCAGCCTTCATCTTAAATTTGACTTGGCACTGATCACCTCATCAGGTTTGTAATCTCCTGCTATAGCCAGAAGGCAGTACTGTTGCCTCCAGGGAAGCTTTTGGATTTGTCACAGAACAGGTTTACAAGTTTAATTTCTTTGGGTCTCAGCGTGATGCTGTCCTGAATCTTCTGTGCTATTATGGACCTCCTGAGTTCTAGGAGTTGATCATAGAATCAGAATAGTTTGTGTGGGAAGGGACCTTTAAAGCTCATCTAGTTTAACCCCCCTGCAGTGAGCAGGGACATCTTCAACTAGATCAGGTTGCTCAGAGCTCCATCCAACCTGACCTTGAATATTTCCAGGAATGGGGCTTCTACCACCTCTAGCAGATTTTCTAGCTTGGTTTTCATCCTGAAGAAGCTTAATTGATGCACACCAAGAGTGCCCCCCAGTACAACTAAAGCATGGTGAGTGGGAACAACTGGAAGATTCATTTCAAAACCACGTTTCTGTTGTGAGTTAAGAACAGAACTTTGTGTGGAGCTATTGTCCCTTAATTGAGAGGTTCAGGTCTTGGTTTGGCCTCTGAAAAATAGCTCTCCCTGGAGATCCTAAGGTTGTCTGCTCAGTATAGATTATATCAGTCTCTTTTAACTGGATTTAAACTGTGTGTTTTAAACTGATCTAAAACAACATTCAGATTTTACTAGGAATAGGAACTGTAAGTCCAGCACATCCCCAAAAAATAGACAGGGGCTTTAAAACAAACAAACCCCCCCAAAACAGGTGTAGATTTATGTATATGGATGGTATGGTCTTAGGCTATATTGTTTGTAGAGTTTTTAATATAAGTCTTGCTTTGTAGAAATAACCAAGAACAAATCTCTAACAGTGAACCTAACAGTGGAAAAGAAAAAACAAAACAAAAAAGCACAAGCAACAAAACTTTAAAAAAATAAAATAATTGAAAAATGTATGACTCAGATCCTCATAACCAAGGCCTCTTCAGCAGCACCAAAGCAGGCTATATGTCAAACAGGTTTTTACCTTGATAAAAGTTTTTCCTACAACATCTCAAACATTTAGAACTGTCTCTTCTAATTTCTATGTTCCTATTCAGCTGGCTGCGTTCTGAATGCCACAGAAGCAAACAATGACACTCAGAGTCACATTACTGACGTAATGAATTATATTCCTGTATTAAATTTGGAGATCAAACTTGTAATTGCACAACAGAACAAAAAGTTATTTCATAAGAAGTTTTGTTGGTTTTGCTGTTTAGTTAATCTCTAGGCTGGCCATAACAGAAAATAGATGCTGGTGATAAGGAGTGTTTGGGGAAGGTCTTCAACAAAGAGGCTTGAGCTGGAAAATTAAATATCCAGTAATCGCCGAGGGATAATTTTATCTAATATTCATGCTCAGGTGTCTCCCTGTGTATTAGTATTTGACATATTGTGTTTGATTATCTACCCCCTTTCATTTTTCAAAATTATTGAATTATGAAGTTGCTATGCATATTTAGTGCAGCAAGTCTCTTGCAGATGATTAATTACCTTCTTGAATAGAGTTTCTTGACTAAGCATATAAGCTTCACTGGGCTCTAAGTGCCCTGAGCGGGTTGTGAATGCCACATTTGCTAAGCTTAAAATCGTTGCTGTACCGTAAGGATCACTTCTTTAAAAGAGAGAAGTATTAACAATTTGTGTCTCTGGTTTTATTGTGGGTTTTTTTTTACCTTGACAAAACTTTACTAGGTGATAGTAATATCTAAAAATATACGTTTTAAAGTTTACATATTAGTAGGTCTGGTTTTTTTGGAAACTATAGAATAGTCATCTTGGAAACTAGAATATAGAATAGTCATTTTTCTACCTTCCCTGCATATAAGACAAAGTGCTTGTGAGCTGCGTAGCTATTGGAATAGAGACTCACACGTATGTTACCGTGTTTTGGAAGTGTTGCATTCAGTCTGAGACGTGACCGAGGACTGAGACCCACTTACAAGGGAGCTGTGCAGACAGTTTGTTTTTCTGTGCTCAGGTGCTACTACGCTCCTGCAGGTTGCAGTGCTGTTGCTCCCTTCCAACAGTGCTCTCAAAGAACATGCTGCCCAGAGCAGGCCCCTCT
>NW_010287408.1:11220-11434 GCF_000700745.2 Antrostomus carolinensis
AGCTTTATTCTGCTCTGGGAGCAACCAGTGCAAAAAGCTGAGCAGTGCGTTGGCTTCTCCACTAGTTCTGTTTTAGAGTGAACTAATTAGTATGACTTAATCCTATTAACATTCTGAAAGCTCGTTCAGAATGTAAAGTTGTGTAAAGTGAAGACTGAAGGTCGTTGTGGTTGCACTGACCATTATGTTCCTTCCCTACCCCACCACGCTCATG
>NW_010287408.1:11452-14407 GCF_000700745.2 Antrostomus carolinensis
TGATAATGTTCTTCAATTATCATAGAATCATAGAATGGTTTGGATTGGAAGGGACCTTAAAGATCATCCAGTTCCAACCCCCCTGCCATCAGCAGGGACACCTTCCACTAGACCAGGTTGCTCAAAGCCTCATCCAGCCTGGCCTTCAACAATTCCAGGGAGGGGGCATCTACAACTTCCTTGGGCAACCTGTTCCAGTGTCTGACCATGCGTGTTTAGGGCCCTGATGGGTTATTTCCAAGGAAGGTTACTGACCCTCTGGCATATATGCAAATGTAACTCTCTTACTTTATTGCTGGAATGTCACAGAGTCCTCCCTTACAGAGAAATTTCCTGTGTGTAGTTGTCTAGTTTTATGTAGTTGTCTGAACTAAAAGATGGGAATGGGAAGACAATTTTCCTGGATTCCTATAACCTTCTAGGTGTTTCTGAGAAGGTATTTGAGCACTCTTAGCACAACATCTCTTTTATATGAAAGTGGCAGGGTCCCAGCATTACAGCTGACAGCACTGTCCTCCCATAGAGATTTAAGTTTTGTAAAAATAGATCTGTGACTATTGTAGTCATATCTCTGGTGGCCAACACTTCTTGCTCTTACCTGGGTATAAATAAAGTTAGAGGAAACAGAACTACAATAATAGCAGTGGACTAGTGGATTAACTAATAATTTCTTTTAAAACTTTAACAATTTTCTTTATTTTAGCATCTTTATACTTCCACGGACTTGAGAGGAACATATCCAGCCTTTCCACAGCCTTCGAAATACACTTAGAGGATTTTTAATGTGGAAAGAACGGTGTAATATTGCTGTTACTCCTAAACAAGCTTTTTGTGTGCTCATTATTTTGAACAAACATATTGATTTCACATTCCTCTGGGAAAAAATAATGACTAAAAAAGGTTAATATATAAGTCAGTTGCAGACACAAATCATGCAGCTGTGAAAGGCTGTTGCTTTTTAAGTTATTTTTCAAAGACACTTGCAGAGATCACAGAGGAGAAGGTTTAAAAGACCCTCCTTTAAGACTAACACATGGAAAAGTCTCGTGGTTTAAGTGTACCTGTTTCTGCAGGGGCAAAATGGGCACAGTTCGATAATGCTCGTAGAAGATTTTGGTTGCACTTGGCTTTGTCCCTGGCAGAGAACTGCTGGTGAGAACTACCACAGTGTCTCCTCCCTCACTAGGATTAGCTATTCCTTATCTCATTAAGCTGAGCCCTACCAGTGTGGGAAGGAAGGATTTTTGAAGGTATTGATTCTCCTGGTTATTACCACAACTCTGCTAATAGCCAAAGTTTAATTTAGGCAAGTCCTTTTACCTAGTTAAGATCTAGAACTTTGTGAGATCTTCAGCTGTGAGATTTCTATAATCTATAAAATATCTTATTTTAATGCTCTTGTGGCTTCAAAATGCAGCTTGCCAATATGACCCAATACATTTTAAAGGCGGAAAACCAGAATGTAACTAAACATACTGTTTATTTTTAAATTTTCTCTTTTATAGCGTTCTCATATTTTGTTTGGATTGGCAACGTTGTTGTCTAGCAGTAGAAAGACACTTGAAAAATAAGTGCCTCACGTAGTTACTTTGGCTGGTGTACATATTTTATGTAATCTGTAGAAGATGAGAAAGCAGAAACAGCAGTGTGTGTGTCCTTGTAAAAATCTGTGAATCTTTAAGTTACTGGAAATAATTGGTCCCTTATACAGCAATTGGTTGCTATGCCCACTAGTTTACCATGGTTTGGTGATTAGATCTATGAAAAATAATTTTCTGTATCATACTTCTGAAACTACTTGTGATGCACAGCTGTTCTTTATTGCAGAGCTTCAAGACTGTTTCAACCTGTGTTCTACAAAGAGAAACTAATTCACGGCAGTGGTCCTGCATGTGCTGTTATAGTCCAATCTGGTACAGCTCTCAGTCCAGTGCAGCTGGAAATTATGGGGAAGGTGGTCCTTAGGTCGTCTCCTTTATGCTTCAGAAGCTGGCCTGATGAGGATTTTTTAGAAGTGAGCAAAAAGATGAGGGTATGCTGAAATCTTTTCACAGGGTTGCAAAGATACACGTGTGTAATAAAGGACTCTGGTTCACGTATAGGGTTGAAGTACCTGGGACAAGAGGAGGGATCCTGACACCTCAGCTCTCCTGTCCTCTCTCTCCTTGTAGAAAGTCATCCCTGCTTGAGGAGTGGATGTGGTGTTTCTGACAGACCAACAGCCATGGTTTTAATAGGCTGTGCTTTAGTGTGAACCAAAAATCAGCATTGCGCCTTTAAATTGAATCAGGCTTTAATATCTTAAAAGGTTCAACAGCTGCTGCACAAGGAGGTGAGCCCATGTGGAGAGAAAACACATATGCAACTCCCAAGGGAGACCAGTACAGGTACAAATACAATCCAAAGAGAGCTGAATAAGTTATGAGTGAAAAACATAGTAAGTTAGGGCAACATAGTGACCATAGAGTAAGGATGCAGATTTTTCAAATTTAAGGAGGCATGAGCTCAGAGACATCATCATTTTGAAAAACCTCCTCTTGCCTTGATATAATTATTTCCAACAAGTCTTCTCTTGCTCTCTATCTTTTCCATCCCATACGTTATCCTCACATTTACAAAATACACAAAAGCCAAAAAGGCAGTACTGATCTACTTACTGGAAATAGTTTGTCTGTTGAATATTGTGCTGACTTTCCACAGTGTTGCCTGATCACTGTAAATATATTCAGTTACTGCACATTCTGTTCAAATATTCAAGATTATTTACATCTATACCTTCATATTATGTATTTGTTAGAGTAAAACAAAGGCATATCCACCCTATTCTGTATTCTGTTTATTAGAGTAAATATGCATAATTCCTTGTCTATGTATATTTCCTTCATTAAGTTCAGAGGAAGTGTGTCAATATTCTATCAGAACAACCTATCATAGAATCATAGAATGGTTTGGATT
>NW_010287409.1:0-647 GCF_000700745.2 Antrostomus carolinensis
TAAAATAAAATAAAATAAAATAAAATATCTTTTATTTTCAAATACATCTCCTGGAGTTGATTAAACACATCTAGTACAGAGATAGAACCCACACCAATGGGGTGTAGGAACATTTTTTGGATAATAAAAGAATAAAAGTGGCTGGCTGAAGAACTTTTATTTTGAGGTTGGGTTGACTTTGTCATTTTTAAATGGTAAAAAATTCTCTCTGATCCTATCAGTAGCCTCTGGTCGTGGTTTTAAACATCTAAAATCACATCTGAACCTCAGCAAAGCAACGAGTGACCTTTCTGAGGACCCGAGTACAGCAGCATTTCTAACCCAGCCCACGTAGCTACCTACAGAAAAAATTCCTCCAGATGTTTCACAAAGCAGCAGCCAGACAAGTTTCTGAGGAAAACTGATGATTTTACCCAAAAACTGGTAAAGCAAAGTGAATTTCAGCATCAGAAGCCTGAGTGAAATAAAGGGAAGTGAGATCAGCGATACCTTCAGAAGAGCTGAGACTGTATTTACAATCCTAACTCCAAAGAAAGGAAAAATGGACAACTGGACAAAATGGATCAAAAATGGACAACTGGACAAAATGGATCAAAAATGGACAATTGGACAAAAAGGGTGGAGAGGAACCTGCTGAGGTTCAACAA
>NW_010287410.1:0-30806 GCF_000700745.2 Antrostomus carolinensis
AGAAAAGAAAAGAAAAAGGCAAAAAACCCCACCAAACCCTAGAACAGAAGTGAAATTTAAACTACTCTCCATTGTTGATGTTTACCAGTGGGCAGTATTGTGGTTTCCCACTAAACATGCTGGTCTTTTTGGAGCCTACACTCTCAGGCATACAAAATTCACCACATACTTAAGTCCCTTTGTCAGGGCTGTGGGTTCTCCAGGGGGACTGAGTGCTGATGCCTACCTGTGCGCCTGGATAGACCTGCCGAGCCAGTGCCAAAGGAGAGCTATAGGGAGTGTCCATATCTCACAGGCTTTCTGCACATAACAGTACTACTTAGTAGTTGTATATCATTTCACATGCTAGTGCACTGATCATATATGTAAACTGAGGGAGATCGACTTGCATGAATAAGCCCTTTAAGGACTTGCTTTCTAGTCCTTGCTGGACAGGCACTTTAGTACAACTCTATCTCCTGCTATTCCTAATTAACAAATGGCAAAACTAAAATATTAATCACTGTCATACAAGAAAGCAGTGGCAAAGTCTGTGTTAGAAGTCAAGACTTCCTCTGGTCTCCAATTTTCTTGTTCCTCTGTGTACCACTGAATTGTCAAAGAAAGTGTAAAAAAAAATCTTTGTGACTGTTAAGTAACTGCCATTTTGGCTAAGAAAAATAGACCTGGGTGTTCAACATTACCTGTTCAGAATGAAGGAACCTCTGTTCAATAAACACGGAACAAAGCAGCCATCTGTAGCAAATACACACTAGTTATGAAATGTGATGGGAAAGTTTTATAAGAGTCACCTCTGTGAAAAATTAATCATCTTAAAACTTGATTGTATGTTCCCTGAAACAGCTGGCTACTACTCCTCAGGATTTTATTTCAATAACCTTTTGCTGAAAATGCATCTTTACTATACCTTACTGAATTAGTTTAAAACAGTTTAATATTCTGACCTCCAGAATTTATTTTATTTTTGTTGTGAAGAATGCAACACGGGCAGCAGATTCTGTCAATGTTTTATGTTTCTCTTAAACGTGTTTTCAGATTCATTTATTTTATCTTGACATGCCTCTTCCTCTCAAGATGTTACCATCCTCTGATTGTGGCCTGCTAGTATAAAACATTACTTGCATTAGACTTACAAAAAGAACCCTTGAAGCAATCCCTGTTCTATGTTGCAAATTATTTACTATACTTTTTAAAAACACAGAATGGCTTCTTTGAAGAGCCCACTTAGATGAAATTGGAAATAATATGGCTACTTTGGAGCAATCTAAAAACTATGAGACAGAAAGGCATGGAGATTTTCATAGGGATTCCCAACATCCAAACTTTATGTTTTGTTGTAACATCAACTCAGTCGACGTTGCATTTTCATGTGAGACCCTATAGACAGTGTCCTTATTTGCAAAGGATAACTTTTCGCCAGGTATTTTTCTTGAGTTTTTTATTTTGGATGTTGAGTTGGTTTGTTGGGGGTTTTCTGCCTCTTACTCATAGCAGGGTGAAAAGCTAGCTAAGAATGGTAAAGGCAGTCATCTGCTCATAATGTTGAGCATGCTTTTTGAACTCTCACAATCTTCCTAGACCTTCCCTGTATCTATTCCTAATTGCTCCTGGACCAGAGTTGGCTGCTTCACAATATGCATGTCTGAATCAGAATAATGGGAAGAGTGCATGGCGTTGGACTGGTACAACCCTTTTACATCTGTAAAAGTGTGTTGCTTCACTAAAACATTTTCGTTATTTCCTCCTCTTTGACAAGGACTTTTCAACTGATAGATCAGCAAATAAAATGCCTCTTGAACAGAAAGAGGATAAAAATGACTCTGGCAGAATGCTGTGCTGTTGACAGGTGATTTTGCTAAGAAAAGTACTTGCCTAGGGGTAATGGGCATAATTGGATACTGGTTTACTCCAGCTTAATGCCAGGTTTTACAGACTCCAACAAGGCCCTTTGAATTCAGCAAGACATTATTTAAAGTAGAAAACAATTATCTAGTGTTCTGGCTAATGTCTGGTAAAAAGTAATTTGATTAACCAAATATGAGAATGAGAGGAAGTGTTGGTGTTGGCTCGTCCCAGCATTTTCCAAACAGTAGAGCACAGTAGTTATGCAACACATTTCCATGTAATGAAAGACTTTTTTTCCCATGTTGTAAAATGGACGATACTTATATCATTGTGGTAAATGTATATGGGGGGGTACTGGTTTCCATTGCTTTCATTTTTTATGCTGACATCTGGACAGTTTCAGTGTGGCCAGAATTAGTCCCACAAATTTAACTTTTGTTCTTTCCTTCACGGCTCTCTTACTCGTGGAGAAGTCAGGTCCTTGTTGCCATGGCTAGCAGTAGTCTGATTTGGAAAATTTATGTGAAATATATTCAAAGTCAATGCATTAGCAAAAAGCTGTGGGAAATGGAATGTGCTCAGGATCCAAAAGGCACAAAAGTAAAGATGGGTCATGGGACAATTATGCAGAAAAAGAATCTCTGCCACAGATTTCAAGGCCATGCAGCTTTCCTCTCACACATAAAAAGAAAAATAACAACAGTATGACCCCGACCCTTAAAGTATAAAATCTCCAAGCCAAAAAGACTAAGGTGTGAAAACCAGCATACTAAGGGTAGTTGTTTCAAATTTCTCTTATATCTTCTGTTTCAGATCCAAAGAAGAACTTGTATACTTATTTGTCTGCTCAAGTAAAAATTATTTTTCCCCTCCTGGTCTTGCTTTTTTTTTTTGTTCTCCACCCTGAAACTCTCATTTGCTCATTTATTCACCTATGTTTATTCTTATAGATTCTATGTTTTTATTTTTCTTCCTCAAACCGCAGAAAATTATTTCTGTATGATGTTAAAAAGAAAAAAAATCTGTGAGTCTCCCTAATTGCCTCCTAGAAAGAGGCAAGCAGTTACAATGCACTCTTCAAGGCCTGAGTAAAGACATGTACACATTCTTTTACAAGACTGCCTCTTGTATAAAAGGTTTCTTGAAGAGTCTGTTAACAAAGGATCATGGCTCCTTGTCTCTCCCTCCTTGCAACTGCAACAGAAGGCCCTTTCTGCAAAGCCTGTCTTCAGAGCTGAAAGATAAACTCACATTATCTCTACAACTGGCATCCACTGATGTACACACATTTTTGGTCTGCTGTTGACTGTGCTTGTATTAAATATGATCCAGAAAAATCCATTTGCACAGCGAAACAACGTGCACATTAGGTCTCTTCATTGTTATAAGCTCTAGCTGTTATGTGTGCTACAGGTAGGTTGTGAAAATTAGCTCCAGGAGTGACTTGCAAAAGAAAACTTTTATTATATAGAGTATGGTATCTGAGTATCTTTTGATTGCTCAGCTAGTGGCTTTATCATAGTACAATCTGGTTTGATCCATTTATATCTGGGACCATTTAAAAGCAGTGAGCCTGAGGTATGCCTGCTGACCAACAAAGACTGACTTCAGAAAAGTAGTGCTGGACACTATTAAAACTTTCTGTATATTTCACACCTCCTTCTTTTACTGAACGAACTGTAAGAAGACCAAGAGCTGAAAAATAAAACTCAACAGTTATTCCTGACCTCACAGCTGCTGGCACTGCTTGTTTGAGTTGTTTCCCAGCCAAAATAATTCCCTACTCTGAGCACAACTGTGAAAATTACATGGATTCAGTACGTACAGCCATCGTTGTCTAACGCAGACTTATCAAAGTATAATGTATTCTTTACTTCTAATTAATAATGTTTATTAATGACTGCATATTGGCCACTGCTGAGATCAAAACCTAGTGTATTTCCTGCAGTGTAAACATATAATCCATTTACACTTTGATTCTAAAGAGCTTACAACTTAAATAGACAAAAATGTTATTCATTTGCAGACAGGGAAAAGAAGCTGAGAGAGATTAAGTGACTCTCTTGAAACAATGCAGAAAGACTAAGGAGGAACCATGAACTGAATACAGTTCACTTGAGATCCTGTCCTGTGTAATAGCCCTTCAGACAAATCTTCCTCCACCACTGGTTCTTCAGTTATCACTCATTACAACAGAAAGTAGGCTATGAAAAATACAGTTGCAAATTAGATATATTTTCTAAGTGATTGCAGTCTACAGTCACAATTGCAATTTTAGTCAGTGCATAATTCTCTGCTGTCTCATTTACCCTTATAAAATCTTTGTTGCTAGCACTTTAGGGCTTTTGGATGATTTTCTTAAAAGTAAAAGTCAGCAACATTTGAGCTTGACTATGCTGCAGTACTAGGCTCACTGATTTCAGTGAGGCTGCTATCTTCCCCTCTCTATTCCTGGCAGGACAGTTCTTCCTCTGATCACACAGTCAGCAATTCAGAGTACACTCATAGTGAATCAGTGAACAGCAGTGGCAGTTCAGACCACCATTATGGGTTCTCTTCTCCTGTCAGGAATAAATTATCACTGTGCTCCCTTCAAGAACAAACTGATTGCTTTGAGATGCACAAGATGCACTTCTGTAGCAGTTGTATTTCATAAAAATACTCACAAGAGAGACTACCCCTGAGTTCTGTCATAAGGACTTCATTCTTCCAGTCCCAATCTCGTTCAGACACTGAGCACAGAGGCATTTATTAATACCAGACATTGTAGGTTTCCTATCATCTTATAAAGATGACATTCATGCTGACTGTTAGTTTAAGCTTTAAAAGAAGAGAACAATAGGATCGCTTTTCCAAAGCAAATATAACTACTCAATATTGTGATTATAGTTTCCATGCCTGAATCAATGAAAGGTCACAGTTTCCTCAATGCTTGAAGAGGATCCTAAGCCATGGAAAAAAATCCAGACTGATATATATTTGCTGAGAACAATATAGGATTGTTGGTAGGCACTCCCTGAGCACAGCTAGCAGATACTGAGCAGATGTTATGTGGGCTTGTTCGGAGTGGGCATGAACAGTGTTTAAAAGCCACTAAATAATCTTAAACAGTTGTAGCTAAAAGATCTGCACAAAGCTTGCCAGAGTTCCCAACTGCAAAGAAGCCCATTCCAAGAGCACCCCATCCAAGACTTACTGCCTTTGTCACGACGGGCATACAGCTGGCAGGGACTGCTGCTGATGCAGAGAGGGATTCACACATGAGGGTCAGTCAACGGTCGTGATAAAGCACATATAAGTTAGTATTTGTATTGGTCTCTTTCCTAAGGGCTCATGCTGAGATCGGTGACAGAAGAGATACCTTCTACTTCAAAGTTAACAAATATAAACAGACTAATAGCTTTTTCACAACCCTAAAATAAGTAGCGACTCTTTGCTGTGCTGTCCAAGCCAACAGCCTTGGTGGAAGACTTTTAAATCAATCATCTTCTTTCTTATGTTTAGCTAGTCCCAGGTGAGAAGGAGCCAAGGCCTTACACAGAATAATTATGCTTGCAGAGCTGCCATACACAAATGATCAAAACCTTGAACACAAAATATGAAAAGATTCACTTGAAAAAAATTATAACAAAATGTATGAATGAATCTTTCTGTTTCCTTTCTGACTTTTGAGTCTTCTGGGTTGCTTTTGCGAACTTCTGCCTGCAAGCAAGTATGTAAAGAGAAAATGTTTTAAATCCCTGCATCTAACCGCACCAGAGGTTGTTATGTCATAAACTCACAAAATAACCAGATGGATTATGCAGAGAGGATGTAGTCCATGTTTTGGATACAAATATTCCTGAATTTAAAGAAATTCTAATTTTTAAAACTTTTCTGCTTCTACCAAATAAAGTTTCTGCTTGTGAAAAATAGATATGACCAATATATCCACTCTGTAAGAAATAGATTACATAAATGTAGAAATAAACATCCAGTTTGCAGCAACTTTTTACCTTCAGTTTGGTGGTACATAGTGTTGGTTTAAAGTTCATAGCTTATACTGTGTCATCTATCCCTTCCTCTTGATACTGTGATCTCTCCCTCAGGATGATGCAACAGATTTTAATAATCATATTACTAATGTTAGGCAGCTGAAAATGACAAAACCAGTGCATTTCCAGTTTATTCAAGAACAGAAAAAATAGAAGACAGCAGCTAGCAAGAACAAGGGGAGGTAATGGGCAGAAAGAGAAGGAAATTTCCTTACTGATGGAAGTCTGGACACTTCCATCTACACAAACTAATAAACAGTACTACAAAGGAGGCTGGTGCAGCAACAAGAATCCCCTCTAGAGGTGCCAGGGGAAAAATAGGTGCATGACCAGAGACTGGAATATAGGAAATTCTGGCTTAGAGTAAGGAAGAAGGAGACAGTAGGTGCCATGTAGAGACATCATCAAGATCAATGTTGATGAGTATTATCAGCAAGGTAAGCTCACATGCGCCATCAATATAAAACTGAAGAAGACTTTTTCTGGAGGATTACTGACCTGTTCTGTCTCAATCTAATTCCTGATCTTTGTCCCTTAAATTGGGATGTGGTTATGATCAACCCTAAGTACGGACTGGCTTATGTCCACATCACCAGAGTAGCAGTACTAGGACTAATTTGTAACACATACAAAGAAGATACATCTTGGTGGCTTCTTGTTCTCTGGGCTAATTTGTCCTTCCATTTGATCTGTACCCCAGAGCAACAAACAAGGTCAAGAAGAGAGTCCTGGTGTGACATGGCCATACCCTTTACCTGTATCTTTCAGCAGAACCCACACATGTGTGTTTGTGACTTGGGAATGTCACATATCTCCTTTCGGTGCCTCAACCTAAGGCCCCCAGAGCCCTGTGCCATCATACATGGCCAAGTGGATGAATGGGGACCTATTCCCTTGTGAACCAGTGCAGAATGGGAACCAGCCTTGCTACAGCTGTTTTCTCATACAGGCTTTTCTGGCACATGAACAACACAGTCATTTCTCGTGGTTTCATTTTAGACCTTCTACAGAGGAGGCAAAGTTACTGACTCCTTGAAAGGAAAAGGAAGAACACAGAGCCAAGCTTTTAGTGCAAATTAACGGTGCTGTATAAAGTCACTATATAATACTCTGTTATTCTGTATCTATGAGTCTGGCAAGAGCTGCCAAAATGTGGAGTGTGAAATAGGATTTTGCTTCTATTTCATATAAGACATGGCTAAATAAGCAGTAAAAATGGCTGAGCACATATGTGTGTGACATCTGGGTGGTCAGAGAGAAGCTGTCTGTAAACTGGATCTCTTTCAGGAGCAGCCGCCTGAGGACAAGGCTGAGCCTTAGCACCCTTCAGTTTTTTCACATAGTAAGGTGCAACAAAATAGGATTTTGGACTTGCCAACTCCATGAGGAATATTGACAAATTCATGTGGTCACTATCACACCCAAAGTACATTTTATTATGTTTAAGCATAAGGCCGATGAACCCCTTAATTATTATTACATCCATTTATACAGAAATCATGTCAGTCCAGCTAAATGTGTGGGTATTTGGCCACTGTCTCTGCTTCTTTTTTGATGCAGAAATTTTTGGCCTTGTTCCCAAAACTTCAGTAGAGCCATCAGAACAGCAGTAGGGGGCAATTTGGCAGAGTGAGACCATGTGGCTGGGGTTCTGGAGACCTGGTTGTTGGTCTGAGCTTTATCACAGATTTCCTGTGGACATAGGATAAATCACTTAATCTCTCACTCCCTTACTTTCCTCTTTTGTAGAAGAAAGATTATAAAAATTCCACTTAGGAGGGAAATTGTGAGACTAAGGTAATTAACGTTTCTAAAGCCTGTCAATGTCCATAAGTGTAACCACTAAATAAGCAAGTTGTATTATGAGCATTATTTATTTTATTATGTGAATATTGCCAAAGCCTGTAAATTTCCCTCAGTTTGTAGATGAATTAGCTGTTTTCGTAAATACTCAAGTGAGAGAAAACCAATCACATCAAGCTTGAAGGAACTAACTAATGAATGAACGATTCACACTGGAAAGGTAGGATTTGGACTTGAAATCCAGGCACCTGATGTTCACAGAACATGAACAAGCTGGTGGTGTAGGAACCGACAATTATTTTGGAAGAATCCATGATCTACTGATATGCAATTTAGTAACTGGAAAAATAAATATTAGATTTTACTAACTAAACATACATGTTGATGGATTTCCCAAGTTCTGGTTACAACTTACAGCTGAAGTACTTCACTCAAAATCTAAATATTTATCCACTACATTATTATAGTCCTCACAAAGCTATCCTTTTAAAATAAAGTGCAAGCATAATCTGGCATATATTTAAATAAATAAATAAATAAACCAAAACCAAAACAGTGTACTTCCTGGCTTAATTAAAATTAAGAATTTTCATTTCTCATTGCTTCATTGTCATGACTTTTTCAGGATTTTGTCAATAAACTCTGTTGATGACATTTTAATTTTAATATGTAGCCAAAGTTTTTTTGATAGAACCATTTAAAAGAACAGAAGCATATATACAATACCTGCTGCCACAAATATTTTGTGCTGTGTTAATTTCTGATAGGACTAGAAGTATGAACCAGTGTATTTATATTACTCACATGTGCAAAACACTCAGAACTTCAGAGATCAGCTAATGTACCTGGACATCATAATCCAGAAAGCATTAACATCTGCTAGACACTCACATGAATATTGGAAGTTCCCAGTGTTTCACAGACATTAAAGTTTCCTGCTTTACAATATCCAGGTACATCAGTCTACCTATTATACAACCATACAGCAAGGGACTTGGAATGTAAATATTCAAAAATATATAGAGAGAACCTGTTCCAAATCCAAGAGGATGCTGGAGACCCTCTCCCAGGGAGAATACACAGAAGAGCAATGGCAAGCCTAGCTCAGAGGTCTCTCACAGTGTTGCAAGACTGTGTTTAATATGTTACAGCCTCTATTTAACACCTCTTTCAGGGCTTTCTCTATTCTGCTTTTCCATTTTAAAATTTATCTGAAAAATATTTGTCTGTATGATTGCCCTTAAAGAGCATAAGAACCACAAAGCATAACTGACCCTCCACCCTGTGCACCCCCTCATCTCACCTTGGATCAAAACTGTGATCCAACATTCATATTAAAATATAAAATCAAGTTGTTCATCATAGTATAAATAATAGTAGACCAGATTTAATCATGGTTGCCAGACAAACTAAATCACATTGATATTACTAGCAAATACTATTACTACTATTACTACTGTTACCAGATAAAATTATTATGCAAATATAGAGGATTTATAGTCAAGAAGGAATTTTACAAGAAAGAAATACAAAGGCTTTAAACCAGCACAGCATACCAAGCCAATAAGAGAATGGGTCATAAATACAGAAGTCCATATTTCATTTAATCTATGTTAGATTTTAATAACGTTGCAGAGACAATAAAGTACATGGTTCAAATATTCATATATTCTGACTATCTGACAATACTGACTATCACAAGTCCAACTTAACATCTGAATGGAAATGCAAAATACATTCTGACAGTCCTTACTTCCATGCAATGAAATAAATGGGTTATTTTCCTTCCCCTCTTTCCCATCCAATCCCCACTACCTACCTAACCTTAGTGTGTAGTTCACCTAACCTTAGTGTGTAGTTCACCTAACCTTAGTGTGTAGTTCTGAGCTTGGAAGGAGAGAAAATTGGAAAGTGACTGTCTGTTTTCCAAGGTACCAATCCAGCAAGGTTCAAACTTCCTGTAAATGGTATTTAGTATCCCTTACCCTAAATGAATGAATGAATCAATGCAACACTATCAGTGCAAAGGCAAGCGGAAGGTCAAAAGGGGTGCCCCCTATATCCTTAAAATTAGGTACACATGAAACAAAAGTGACAGTGTTACACGTACAGTCAGGGAAACAAATGGTATTCTATAAGAAACTTGTTTTCAGTTAGCACTGCATCAAGAAATAATAATGAGGAATTATATTGTAAATTACATTAAGCTAATTTAAAATAAGACTTCTCACTTCATCTGAATTGTGTACATTGCAATCCTTACATTGCCATTGCTATCTCAGCAGGGCTCCAGAGAGCTACGCATTTTCTGCTGTATGGAGAAATTAATCACAACCTCTGATCTTATAGTTTATCACCCAGATTTACATATGCTTCAATCAATAAATCAGGCAAGCAAAACCCATTAGCCTTATGTGGTCAGATCCTGATCTAACAGGTGTTAAATATAATGAAAAGTCTGTACATGGTAGTTGGATTGCCTCTTTTTTTGGCCATGCTGTAATAAATTTAATGTATGGATAATGCTGTATTCCTTTTGCAAACATTTTCCCACCTTCCACTGATCACATAGGCATGATTTCACTATCACTTGCTGGCAACAGAAAGAGTAAATTATTCCTCAAGAGCCCAGAACCAAAGAGATTTTTCACTGGAAACTTCTCTTGAATTCTTTTTGCAGAGCCTCTGCATTAAATGAGAGAGCAATGAAAGATCTGTACTTGCTGGTCTCCTACTATTTGGGAGTGGAATTATCATGTACAAAGAGAGAGTGCCTGCAGCTGTCGGAGCACAGCTCAGAGAAATATAGCAACATTTTCACAGTGCAAGAGCAGATGTGGTTGAAATCGTTGACGTGAAGTAAGAGCACAGGGTCAAATGCAGATTTTCCATATCAGTTTTTTCAAATGTCTTTTCCGATTAAGGCAAGGATGGTACTTGGCCAGGGAATACAACACAAATCTTATGAAAGGCATAATTGGTCAGGGAACAGAAGCTAGTGTAACGTATTCCAGCTCGTAACAATGCTGCCTCGTGTATAATGCCGTGTTTTATTTTTATTTGGCTTTTTAAATGTTATGAATATGTAGTACAAGGCCTACTCCCAGTCTTATGAATGCATGTAAACACCCATTAATGTTAATGGGAAACATGTATGATTTTCAAGGAAAATGTAGACCTTTGCTCCTCCCTCCGCACCCTATTTTGCTAGGCAGAGTTGGAGGGGAAAACCCTACAGGCATCCTTCTTGAACCAGTGGTTTTGATTGGCATCTTTTTCTTTTACAGAAGAAATTTCATACACTTTTTTACAGAAGAAATTTTCATCTCATGTTTCATACTGAAATATGAGATGTTACTGTTGGTCAACAGAGATATGTACTGGGCTGACCAGAAAGCCAGTATATTAGCAAGTCCTGAACACTGCCAACCATAAACAGAAAAGAGCAGACCCCTGGAGAAGAGGAGACTAGTTTAAAAGGTTATGTTAAAAAAAGTGCAACAGTACCATTAGGATGGTTTATTTATCTCTTCCCCCTTTTTTTGAGTCTCAAGGATATGCATGAGTCCCACATTCTTTAATACAATGTGAGGGTTTTCTAGAAACCTAACTTTTTAAATGAAAACTGAGATTCTTTTTTAATCCTAGAGCTGGGAGAGATGTAAATACAAGGAAAGCATCAAATGTTGTGAGATGCATGACAAAACCTCGGGATTTGGCAAGTTGCATCCCAGTTTATAGTTAAAAGAACTCATATTCCATGCAAGTGTTATTTGCTGCTGAGTACTACACTCCTGGGTCCTTGTGCTCCAGTACACCGCTTGAAGTCAACTGAGCTACACTAGCGTGATACTGGATCAATGCAGTGGTGAACCAGACCCCAACTTTTATTGACTTTTCAGGCAATCTGCCACTTGGCAGGAGAACTTAGATTTAAAACATAAAAGCCAGTTTTAAAGCATAAGGGATTCACTAGTAACAGCAACTGAAAAGCTGAAATTGAAACCAAAAAAGCACAGTACCACATTACCAATTCCCTGAGCCATCTTGTCCCTTTTACTGCTTTCTTAATCTCTATGTACTGATCATTAATCATTTTCACTTGGACTTACAAATGAAATTAAATAGTCCATAATTTATTTTTAAAAATAATTATTTTGTAAAAGTCATATTTGAGTTCATGCAACCTTATTTTCTCTCAGAACAGATTGCAGTTGGTTTTGGTTTTTACTTTTTCAGTACTCTAACTTATTTTGAATATTTTCAATATTTTTAACTTCTGGACAAGTGACAAGTATTAGAAATATGAGCTGGATTGGGTAGCTTTTGCCAGACAGATTAAATCTCCTGAGAATTTTTTGCTCCCTGCATGGACAAGCAACCAACCATTATTTTCTGGAGTCTGAATGTGCACAGTTAAGTCTTGTTTTTGACAAATATCCATGTTTGTGAGCTGGGCATTTTCCTTCTACAGAGATTTTTGTCAGTAAAGTCCTGTTGCTCCAGAAAGCAAAATGGAAAGCGCAAACACATTGTGCAAGCAAATAAAATTAGCATTTTATATTATAAATTGTCTGCTGTACTAGAAAAATAATACCTTTCCCAAAAAGAAGAGTTTCTCTATTCTTGGGTTTTTTTTAATAGTCTTCTTCCAACTCTCTGTTTTGACCATCTTCAGGAGCAGGTATATTGTACACCCAAGCAGATACCATAGTCTACAGTAGATTTTTAGATAATTTTTGAAAATATTTCACTTTAAATGCTTAATTCTAAAAGTAGGCTTTCCTTTGTATGCAGTTGGTTTCAATGAATCCCAGGTTTTCAGCAACTGATATTTGTTTAGATATGGCGTCTCACTGTTTAGTAGCCGTATGAGGTGAGGTTGGTACTTTCCCTAAATTTTCCAGAGGATAAGCAGAATAAAACAATGTGTTGCATTAGCACAGTTATTTACTACTATAGTAAAGAGAACAGTTTTTAAATAGCGATGAAGATTTAGTCAATGGCGGTAAGACAGGACAGCAAAATAACGTAGGGATTCTAAGCCACTTATGTTTTACCTTTTCAAAGGTGAAAAGAGAAGTCATAATAATACCATCACTAAGTCAAATGGATACATTGTGGCATTTCACTTTTTTTGCTCATCATTTGTGATAAGAAACCAAGTGATAAGAAGCCAAGTAAGTGGTTTTCTCTTGGATGTGTAGTCTCTTATTTCTTCATATAAAAGTGACCTAGTAGTTTAAGAAATAACCACCAGGCAGTATGTGCATTCCAGAACATTGTTTTGTGTTGAAAAAAACCTGTGGCTGGATGATGGGTTCCTCATGGTGAGAGCAATTAGAGAGATAAATGTCACAATCTAACTGAAGACTTGCAATACATTGAATGCCTGTAAGGAGAACAAGATAAGTATTGTATCTGAACATCCCATCCTAAATACTCACTGTGACAGTATCCCTGAAATAAACCATGGGGACCAAAACATATGTTTCAGATGGGGAGACAACTGATTCAGAGAGAAGTGAAGTAGGTGTCTAAGTCTTTATAAAAGGAGAAAATATCAGAAGTTACTTGTTTATTAGGAGCTGATTCCTTTCAGCCAAGTATGATGTCTAAATCCGTATTTGTGAAGCTGCAGATGGACAGGGCCACAACTTGCAGGAGGCTCAGGCAAAAAAAACTGCATTAATAGTGCTGAGGAGAAAAAGCAAAATTGGTGCCCAAGCTTGAAAATCACTAAGAAAAAATAACTTAAGAAAATAAATTTTAATTTCAAGGAGCTCCAGTCTGGGTTATGGCAAAGAGCCTAAGATCTGTTTGCTGGTCTGATTGCAAATTTTTGTGGGGGCTGGGAGAAGAAAGCAGATAATGTCTACATGGCATACCTCATCCTATATACGCCAGTCTCATTATATTCAGTGGAACATTCCTTTCTTCTAGCCTTTGTCTTAGCTATTTAGACAACACTCTTCAAAACCATGACCATTTCTTGTGAAGACTGTATTTCTGCATTTTCAATCATGCTGAGGGTCATAAGAGCTAATATATAAAACAACTTAACAAAAATGATAGAAGGTGACATGAAGTACAAACGCCTTGAAGGGTATGGAGATTTTTTTTATGTCTTTTTTTGCTTTTGGCTCATAACCTTTCACATTCCACTGGCTATATAACAGACAACTTAGGAAGACAGTAATGGTGGAAAACAGCAGAAATAGCAGAAATTTATCAAAGTTACTTTTTCAGGCAACTCAGGAAAAGTATCCAAGTATCCTTTTCACTCTCTGCTCTGGGCACACTCTTCTAATTTTTCATATAGTCATTCCATTATTTGCATCATACACTGCAAAATAGTGTGGAAAAGTCTGTTTATGAGGCAATAGTCTTCAAAATTAAGGAAGGAACTTATTTGTTTTCAGATAGGCATACCAGTTTGGCTGAGAGTTTCAGAGACATGGTAGGTGCCAGTTTTGTAACTGCTCGTTGACTTTTCTAGATGTTCTCTCTCATTAATAGATTGAGACAATAGTTCTAAGTTTAACTGATTGGGAAACAGGAAGAAACTTGACTGAATACATTGTATGGAAGGGCTATAATCTGCAGAGGCTACAAAAGGGCATTTTCTAACTGAAGGTTTGCAGTGCTGTTTTTAAGAACTCTGGCTCTTTAGAATACACAAAGAAGCAGATAACAAAGCCTCAAGGCTAAAAAATTCCCTGATCCATTACCATATCACTGGCCAACACATGATGAAATTAAATTTGTACCCTAGACAGAAGAAAACAAATCCATCAAGATGGCGATAAAGCAACTGCCAAGATAAAACAGTTCATTATATCGATGCTTGTTGTTATACCAAATCCAGAACATCACAGCCTTTCAGTTCCCATTTCTGCCTATTAATCTAAATGATAAAACCAATGGTAATTGAATGTTGTATTTGTAAGTGAAACAATTACCAAGGAAAGTCCAAAAAACAACTTTTTTTTTATGGGATCAAACTGTTGACAGAAACATAGAAAGGAAAGGGAAAAGTAATGGTAAACCTGGCTGAAAAACTTGTTTACATTTCTGTAATTTCCTGTGTTTCATCTGGTTGTGAACTCCAGAGACTGAATTATTCCTTTGGGCTTCAGCATGTTTCTAAGTTTTCTCTCTGTTCCCAAATAGCCACATTTAATGGCTAGTTTAAGTTTTCTAAAGTGCTTTTGGATTTAACAGCACAAGTTTCACCATTTTTCTGTTAAATTTAACATCTAAATGAAGACATTAAGACACCAAAGATTCATGATTCCTTCCTAAGTACATGTATCCTGCTCATGTGAGTATTTGACATTCATTGCTGCTGCAAATTTAATCCACGGCCAAGCAATAGGTTGTTTGTATATGTATAATTTATATTATTTATTTTTTTGTTCCCCAACTCTTTCAGAGATCTAAGTCTCCATCTCCATTTTGTGGGGAGGCTTCTCTTTCATATAATCCTTCTTCTGGAGCTGGCAAACTATTCCTGTATGAGGAAAAGCGGGTGGTATCCTATAATGAAGGGGAGTCTGACTCAGTCTTGAGAGCATTTAGATATAAATTAAACATCTAAGCATCTAGTCAGTGGCGAGATTTTAAAAAATGAAGGATTAAATTATATTCTCTTTGTCACAAAAAGAGTAAGTGATAGGACCTGTGCGCTCAGTTTGCTAGTCTTTCATTCCTTCTTGCCTTCCTACCTGCCTTCCTTCTCACCTTCCTGCTTTCCTTGCTTTCCTGCCTTCCTTCCTCCTTTATTTCTCTCTCTCTCTCTCTCTCTTTTCAAATCATGAATTCAAACATTATTTTTATCTAATATTTGCTTGGCAACTTATGCAATACCTTGGGCTGCTTTGGGAACTGGTTATTGATTAATGAAGGTTTTATGGCTCCATAGTGAAGATACATATAGTCTGACATTAATGAAAAACATTCAGCATATAGGAAACCTGGCAAAGGGCACTTTAACTTTTCTGTGTGCTATACTAGTTTCACACTCACTGAATACACCTAACTATATTTGCCTACTTCTAACCTGCTACAAAGCAGTCTACAAAAGTAGAATGCTCTTTGTAAAAAGAACTGACAATGATCTCCCTTGATTTCGAGTATCTTTAAGCAGTCTTTTCTTTTGGTACAACTAATTTTTGGGACTGTTATTCTTAAACATCCCTTTTAGTATGCCAGGTGTGAGAGCAAATACTGTAACCCAGTTCCTGAGGAGGAATATGTGAGGGAATGTGTCTTCATTGACCAAGGATTGCTGCCAAATCTTTCTCCCACCTGAGTTCTCCCTGAGGCCCTTCTACCCAATTTTAACTTTTATTTATCTATCTATTTATTTATTTATTTATTTTTAACTTTCACAACTGTTGAAGACTGGGAGATTCCACTGACTCTGGGGGTGCTGAGCAGTTCAGGCCACTTACTTTTAAAAATGTGAAATTAATTTATGAACCTAAATGTTAAGTATCAAGCTTCAAATCTTTTGTCTTTATAGGGGTGAAATCATAGACTTTTTGTTGTTGTTAATAAAATATGGGGCAATATTTGCATAAGGTCCAGCACTTAGTTAAGCACTGGACAAGCAGTATGAAGTATAGTGTGTGCTTACAACACTATCTGGAAAGCCATCCCATTACCAAGCTCAACCTGGAATTAAGGCCAGCTTGTGAACTAGGTATTAAACAGAGAATGCAGATGCTCTAAATGGAAAGTTTACAGTTTTAGCAGACTGTACTCAAGATCCTGGAGATTTTTGCTTCACCTGTTGACTTAAACATTATAAATCTCCACAGTTCCCACATCCCTTTTCAAAGAAGCATCTGTTTCTCATGGTTCATTGAGGTATTAACCATTTCAGGCACCAGGTGGTTTTTACGATTAGATTTAGGGCCTGACCTTACAGCCCTTATTCAAAGACTGTTATACTGTGCAAAGTATCTTTAATAATGGGAGGGAGGGGAGGGGGAGGGAAATGGCTTATTTATTGTCCATACATGACTTTCATATCATATGTAGTCAATTAGGCAAAACCTGTAACTTGTTCACTTTGTCCCAAATCAGCTTTGCACATTCAGCTTGAGATGTGAGTCTAGCTAAGTTTTTCCCTACCATGAAAACGTGCAGCAGCTGAAAGACTGAGGTACAACTGCAGAGCCCAGTAGATGATGTTGGGTTGCCCAGATGTAACCAACTGGTAGTGAAGACACCAGTCCGGTCTGTGACACTCAGGGTGACTGCAAGTGAGTTAGGGTACCAACTGTACAAACAGCTGCTACACAAGAGGTAAATAGGGGTATGAGGTGCAGCGTGCTGTCTGCTCCTTTGCCTGTCAGCAGCTAGCTATAGATGTGCTCTTAATGTATGGTTTCTATGACCTACATTAAAACTCTTCCGCTTACTCCCAGTTTGCTGTGGGTGAGAGCTTGCCCAGCTTGCTGCTAGCCTGCCCACTTGTTTCAACCTTCACAAGGGGTTATGACTTTGTAAAGCACTCAAAACACATTTGCCCTTTTTCTGTAAGTGAGGAACAAAGAATGGAACTTGCATACTAGATCCTGGTCATAATACTTGATGCACCACCATAAGACACAGATGTACAGTGTCAAGGCAATATATAATGCCCATAGAGGTTTGAAGAGTATGAAGTTTGGCCTCTGCATTTTAAGTCATTCTCTTTGTCTTCTAAAGGTTTGTTAGTTTTGAATTGAAGTAGTGGAGTCATGTTTTCTATGGGTATCCCTTGAGAATGTGGGTTTTTTCTTTAGGACTCAGATATCCACTTCTTTTTCATTTCTGTAGGCTCAGCAGGGACTGCAGTTTTTTATCAATATAGATTATCTTCCTAAAAAGAGGCAAGGCCTTAGTGAGACAAGCAGGGGAAGCCTGTGTCTGTGATGATTGTGTTCTGGATAATAAAGAGGAATTATATCCCAAATGATAGCTATCAGCCTGACAATATTCCAACCCACTGGAAATGAATGGACAAATTAGAACAGAACTGTTATTTTCCTTTTCAGTTTCTTAGTAACTTCAAAAATATTTTTTTTCAGTTATTTATCTAAGAGGCTTTTCATGGCACATGATACAACAGTTCAGAGAAAGTCCAGTTTTCCATCCACAGCATTTGCTGTATCTCTATAAAAGTGAAGAGCTGCATAATATTTTTCTCCTGACAATACGCAGGGCCCAAGCATTGGCAGTCAAGAGGTTAATCATTAATTTAGCTGTGCTTGGTGCTCAAAGCAGGTGAAACACACTGGGATAATGAGGTAAGAAACCAGTGGAAGGCAAGAGTTTAAATCAAGAAGATGTGAGAAGGCAACCCAAGGTAGCTGGGAAGAGGCCTGAGCAAGGAGAGGATGGTTGCTCTTCAATCTACGTATTAGGACTTACCTGATTTATCTTTATGTTCCCTACTTTATTTTCTTTTTTTAATTTGCAGTGTCTCTTTAATTTGGAAAACAGAAAATGGGAGGTGATTTACAAAAGCTATTGTTTTTGCTTAGAAAGAATGTCAAGAGCTCTATTGCTCTTATTACAAGAAAACTACTTGAAGTGGCCAACTGCTTTGTCGTGTGAAAGTTTGTTCCACTCAGAAGGGAAAAAGTTGTATTTTCTAGGAAAGAGATTGTATCCTAATGATGTTTAGAGAAAGAAAGGAAACTGGCAAAAAGTAAAATATAGCCTAAGAGTAAATGACAGGCCTTGTGGTTTTGTTACAGTAGTTCCTTGTTAAACTAAGTTCTTCCAGAAAATAATGTTTTGTTGGGGATTGTGAAATGTCTAACTTAATGAGAAACAAGCATGCTGCCAGGGGCCCTACATAGACACTAACCAATAAACAATGTCTTCTACCAACACCATCAACAGGAACTCAAATACAGGCAATTTTAGGAGGGTGAGGGAAAGCCTGCTGTAAAATCAACCAAAAAGTATAATGGAACAGTGGGGGAAAACTACAGGCTTGTTTGATTTTACTTTGATTTGTTGTTTTTTCAGTTCTGCCTTCTCATACCTGGTTCAGGGGATTGAAGCATCTATTAGTTTGGATAGAAACAATAAGAATTGTTAAATAGGTATAGCATTTTCAGAAATTCTGGAGGCAATATCTTTGCAAAGAAGCTATCCTATATTAGCATATGTAATTATTTACTTCTATGAAGTAACCTAGACTTCCTACTGAGTTGGGTGAAGACAACAGTTCTGGGCAATGCTGGGGCCTAATAGATTGTAGAAGATGGAGGTTTTGCAGATACGCTGGTTGTGTGCACTCCAAGACACACAATAACTACACAGGAAGGAAAATAGCAAGTAGGGAGGATCGCTCTTATTTTACATATCAGGCACAGAAGTCTCACTCAGAAGTCTTGAGCAGAATAAACAAATAACCATCACCAGAGTTGTTCCCTGGTATCTTTACTACAAGACCCTCTGTCTTTCAGTCTTAATAAAAATGATGCATGAGGCACCTTAAATAAGAACGGGAAAGTGTATAATCTGCAGTTGCAATTAGAAACTATGGTTAAATATTCACTAATACCCAAGTTATACAAAAACTGTGGCAAGACACTTCCCCCAACCCTATATACTTTGTGCGTAAGTATGCATAGTAAAGAATCTTGTATGTTAGATAGTTCATACTAAGGGTTACTGAGCCATACTAAGGTTAAGATCCAGACCAAACTGAACTTCAACTGCACAGACAAAGCCAGAAAGCAGTGAGAGAAAACGATAAGGCAGATATAGGAAGCACAAATGGACAGCTGAAATATAGCGAATGTCAGAGCCAGAGAAACCAGAACTAAACATTGGAGAAAAGTAAAAACTATGAAGAGAAAGGCAATCATGAGTAAATATGCAGTAAGTAGCATAAAAGAAAATAAATTGCTTGCATTCCAAAACTTATCATGTTAAAAAGTATCTTACTATCTGTCATGCATCTAGAATATAGTTACAGCCTAGAACACAGAATATAGGTGTAGGTATAACTTAACTGAGCTGTGACTAAAGATGCCAGCTAATTTTTCTTGCCGCTAGCCATATAAAATCTGTTCGTGAGGTGATATATTGTTTTTGCCAACACATGTGTGAATATCTGCATGTACATTTAAAAACTTCATTGGCATGAATTTGCCTCTGTCACAGGAATGAGAACTTCAGTGATTTCTTCATCCACAAAAAATCAATATAGAGAAAAATCTTAACTAGTGTGCTACCAGTGGTATTTTGAGTATAACAGCAATGTACTAAACATAAGGGTATAAAACCACAATATAAATAGAAAACATATTCTATATTAACATATAGTAAGTCTCTCTATATTAATACCTATGAAATGTAATATTTCACAAGGATAATGATATTTTGAACATAATAGAAAATGTTTGGACACAGAATAGCAAACCCCTATTACTAGATGCTAATTTTTTCATGTGCCACTTATGACATCAATTACAAATCAAACTCTCACTTTTTGAGGTGTAACAGACCTTGATTTGGGATGCAAGCAGAAACTTGTTTCCTGTAGATTAGCAAAATGCCACCGTATGTTAGTAGTCTCAATCATTAGCTACCTGATCCCAAGCATGAACGATAAAATTATGGCTAACTTAGGCATTCAGGCTAAGCCTGCAAAGGGGTCACTACTCAGCTGCACAGTCCCAGCTAGAATTTGTGGGAGTGCAGAAGAAATGCTCAGTCTCTAACTCTGTACCTTGAAACAATACAGTGGGCTCACGGTGCATAGCAGGTTCTTATAGCTCAATTAAAAGACTGTGTGGGAAAAGCCCACATAGGGACCTCATCTGGATTTACCAGATGGTCCTTCCTCTCAGATTCAAGACCTATGATTATGAGTGGCTGTAAAAGATGCACCAGGAGAGCAGCACAAGTTCAAATGGTGGTCTCAAGGGACCTGTTCCAGGAGAAGAGCACTGTTTAGGGCAATATAGTACAATATACTTACTAATGAATTCTAACATCAGAAGAAATGCTATGAAAAGGCTGAAAAACCATATCAATTTTCTTAGGTTTAGGAGATGTGGAGACTTCAACAAAGCACCCAAATATTCCTTGGTCTTATCAAAACTTCTTTTCTAGCTCTTTGATGTTTATTATATACACATGCTCATGATTCATAACGTCAAACAAACAAATGTTTCTCAGATCCTTATTAAAAATGGGTTTAAAAGTTCTTTTATTGCATCTATTGTATATTTGTCAAAAAATTAACATGTTTTGGTTTTATTGTTATTTGTGCTCATTGTAGCTTTCTGGGACTATAGAATTGCAATAGAGAGGTATTGCTAGAAAAGGACAAAGGATCCTTGTGCAGAATCTGCCTTTATTTTGCTCATTTTAACTTAGGTAGTGTTTACAATCAATACCTTACTTTCCTTAGCACCCAAATTCATTGATTTACAGAAACTACAAACACAATCCCTTTCAATGCTTTCTTAAATCTGCAGTCGTGACTTGGAATTAATGAAGCAGTAAGCGTTTGTTTCAGGCAATCTTTCTGACTACCGTTATAGTTGCAGGTTGTTATACCTCCTTAAATAGCTCAAGGTCAACCTCTATGAGACGTACAAAACTTTTCAACTCCTGTTGAATAAGATGTGTGTTTGTTAAGTGCTTGATGATTTTTTATATTTTTTGGGAACCCTGACCATTTTAATGAGCTACGAAGTGGTGAAGATTTGTGTGTTGCCCAAAGCCAAGCTGTTTAATTTAGGGTTTTCCTATAGCACATGCACAGATTTGAAATATGTTCTGGGTTATTTGTTGGTGGTGGTTTGTTTTTTGTTTGATTTTTTTTTTCCACTTCTGGCTCCACTCCTTTTAAAGCTTAGTGCTAAAGTTTCCCCAGGCAGCATTTTCCAAAACAGCTCAATTTGTTGGTGTCATAGGCTTGCTCAGCACACACAAGACACATTATTCCCTATTTATTTTGAGTTCCAGTATAAACACATTTGCAGCATTAAGACCAGCTCCCTTCTGCATGCCTGTGATTTCTACTTGGTGGATGCCAAGCTGCTTCTGTAAACCAAAGGGTGTAGCCAGAATCCACTTTGGGTGGCTTTAGAAAACCAGTCTATCTTTCACCTCTTATGCCTAGCAATATTAAGTAATAAAATTTATGTTTGTAGCAGAAGATTCTGTATATTCTTGTATGCTTTCACTTCGCATGAAACAGGGAAAAGAAAAATGGCCCTGGATTCATTTACAAAGCGATGCTCATTATGCAAATGGCATGGGAGGTCATTAATTCTGTATTAACCCTGGGACACTCCACATGTGCATGTATGTGTGTGTCAGCAGCCATTTTTCTTCATCATGTGTGCTCCACTCTCCCTACCAGCTTCTTATAGGTCCAGCAGCAAATATTATTCAACAACTATGCAAGCAACATTGTGTGTGTATTACTGTTAGGAACAGTCATGAATGTGGGCTTAGTACAGGTAAAAAGAAGCTACTGCAGATACCACAAGCACAGGCATTCTGCCTGCTGCCTTCTTGTCTGCGTCCAAGTCTCTTCTCCATGCCTGGCCAAATCACCACCAAGGCAGGCCAAGTCCATTGCTGGTCTAACCACGCATAGTTCACTGATATTGCATACCAGCTTACAAGGGAAGCTGGTAGCTCTTCCAAGTTGGGATTTTTGAAGTTTTTGTGCACTGGAGGGGAAAAAGGTAAAGCAAATTCCTCATGTGATGCAGTGTCCACTGATGTAGAAGTCAGATGTTTACCCATTCAAAATGTTTACCATCAGCACTGCATAATGTAGCCCACAGTTTGCTCTATGACTATTATGCCATACCGTATTAAAAAAAAAAAAGGTTTTCTAAGACAATGAAATTGCTCAGTTCTGTACTTGACTTTGTAGAACACTATGGGGTGCTCACAAATTTCCTTCTTTTTATCTTTTCTGAGATAGAGGTTCAAGGAGGCACACAGGCTTTGAAATATTTTACCAGGTGTTATCATCACTTAGGTAGTACAGTAACAGTGGATTAGAAAGACACTGAATATGTGTTAGGGACAGAGTTTCAGCTGGCATGAAGAGGTATATTTCCATTGAAGTCAGGGATCTATCCTTATACTATCCAAGCATTTGAAATCTTCAAGACTTGGCTGCAGACCTTGTGAGAACAAGCTTTGTTGCAAGACTTTCAGCATTGAATGCTTGCACTTGGACCACAAAAATATCCTTTTGTACAGTATTTTGGCACTTCACCTTCTGGTTTGGGCCAGAATCGAGATGTACATGAACATGGAAAATAAATTTTAAAGCAATGGAAATGTTCAAATGGAAACTTCAGATGAGTCTGTGCTAATGTTTAGTTTGAGGGAAAACTTCTGATTGTAGTTATTTTTATGGGTACCATTTCATTCATCCGTCATTCAGTAGTGGTCATTTTGAAATGCACTGAGTTCGCATCTCCCAGGGGGGAGAAGATAATCTTGCGGTTAATGCACACAACTAGGAGTCAGGAGTTCTGGCTTCTCAGACATCTAGAGTGATTTTAGGCAGTTCACTTAAGCCCTGATTCAGCAAAGTATGTAAGCATGTGAGTAACTTTAAGTACATGAGTGACTTTATTCAATCCGGTAGTGCATTTAGCAGCACTATAGAGCTATGGAGTACTGTAAACAATTTTTGTTAATGATGAATAAACAACTGTTATTCCTCATGTTGTGCATTTAAGCTTTGAAAAACAACAACAGAATGCACAGGGCAATCGAGCAGTTCCCAGCACAGACGAATATTGATAAATATGCAACACTGGGCAAGCTTTGAAGAGAGCCCTAACTGTTTCCTTGGTTTTGCCTGGACAAAAAGCTCCTGTATAAGGCCTTCAGGCATCCTTCTGAGTTCCGGGATGGAGTGGGGAGCAGGGTGAGGGGGTGGGGGGGGAGATTTTCTGATGGAGTAACTAAATGGCTATCTAAAAGCACAAAACCTAAATAAAGTCTATTCAGATGGAAAATGCCTACAAAAGTTGTAGGGAATGGCTCTAAAGAGGTGAAAGAGCTAAGGAAACAGTTCCTTCTGTGAGGAAGAACATTTGTGTCGGGGGACTCTTGGATAGGGTCTGGAGTTTCATAAACACCAGTGCTGATTGTCAGGACTTCCTTTTCAAAATACTGAAAATAGTTTTATGTAGAAATGCATAATAAAGCACAGGGAGTGAGGAGGTGCGTTATCCATCACTCAGCTTTATTACTCTGCTCAGGAACTTCAATGGCTAGTGTGAAATATGTTGTTTCTCCCAGCAGAATCTCTATAAATGTGAAAATCAAAACTTATTCTACCGCCAAATAAACACACTAAAGGTTAAATAATGTTGTGCTAGCTAGTGCTATTTGCACACAGCCCACACTAAGCACTGCTGAATGGAGAGTGCCCCCTGAGACTTTCTAGTTATTCTTGGGAGGGGGTCAATATGAAATGCCTCTTTAAAATGGTGTTGCATCCTCACTTCCTACTGTGAAAGAGGCTGCAAGCTATGACTGAACCAACTTCACATCCCTCAGAGTCCTTCACTGACCAACTAGAAAAAGAGTCTTTTGCTCCTACACATGTTAGCATTGCTGAGATAGTGGGCACTCAACATGGGTGTGCAGTAGGAAGAGACCTTTTCTCCTCCCTTTCATAGCTCCAAAAGAGTAAAACTACTTTGTCTTTTGCAAGTACTTGGAGATCCTGACTGCAGTCATATGCAGGAAAAAGGTCTATAAAGACAAACGTCCTTACTTTTCATACCAGGCTACCTGTGTTGCAGAGTAATCTGTTTTACTTAGGACGCCTATTCCTCCTGTACTTTTTGCCTTGGTCCCACTGCATTATGTCCTAGCTGAACTTATCTAGTTAGGTATTTAATGGAGAGTTTGTTTCCTGCTATTGTGAACCCGACAGCAATCTTACGTATATCCATGTCATTCCTGGTTTTCAACAATGCAACTTTGTCTACAGGAAAAATAACCAGAGGGTAATGCTTTCCTTTGGATTCAGACTAGTGTGCAGTTCTCCATTTCACCACAGATTTCCTACATAAGCTGGCACATCTCGTTTAAATGGCTGAAAATTAGTGTAGGTAGCACAAGAGCATCATCACCAAGATACATATGCTTAAACAAGTTATGTTCCTTAAGCACCTGAAGCTTTATCTCTGCAAAGTCTTCCTGACTAAAGTGGACATCTCAACACCTCTCTCTCTCCTAAGCATTGTTGGGATTCAACAGGTAGGTCTCTTGACACCAAGGTGGTAGGATTCACCTGTGGAAATTTTCTATCACCCAGGAGAATGATTACCACCAGGTCTTATGTTACACTTGACTAAAAGGAATGCAAAGTCCAGATCCAGATAACAACACTGCCTTTGTAGTTAATTTCTTGAGAAGGGACCAGAGCCTAGGATTCTTCAAAAATTTAGATTTATCACTCTTGCTTAATAAAGATCTCTTAACAGGAAGCAGGCTTTCCATCTTGCAAATAGACATGACAATTATTCTTTACCTTTCTAGCACTGAAGGGATTTTGCAAAGAAAAATCACTTAAATAGATTGGGACATTGAAATACTACATTAACTGAGGCTTCACGAGTATCTCAAAAGCCTATTCTGAGCTTGCAAAAAACTTATTGTTGAATCTCCTCTAACCTACTTTGCCTGTTAATGAATGTCAATTAAGAGGATTTAGTCTTGTGTATTAGTTAGGATGATTCTAAAAAAGACCTGAATATTTATAATGGTTTTCAAATAGCAGAATAATTCTAGAAACTGAATTAATTTGATTTATATTTGTATTCAGTTGCCGAAATATATTTCTTTCTCCATGGCTGAAACACAAAATCAGCACACAAAAATGTTTCCATGGGGGACTCAGTAGCTTTGTTGGTCCCCAGGATCATCATTCTCAGCATGACCAGTCTGAGGAGGTTCAAGGCTCTAATTTTGATGTTATTTTTGGAAATGGCTTGGGTTTCTGCAGTTTTGGCTTTAAGTGAGATCGGAGTCATGCTTCTCAGCCTCAGCTGCCAAGCTAAACTTTTCCCTTGGTGTGAAAGCACGTGTTTACCCACGTGCAATCTAAGCTACAATGTCTTGCTGTAATTGCATTTGTAAAACTTCTTCCTAAAAATACTACCTCTTAAGAGCATGCTCATTTTTTGTTTTTCTGCACCTAAAGAGGGAAAAGAGTTAAAAAATGCAAGTAGCATGTATTGTACATGAGGAAGTTTACTTTAGAATGAAAATAACACACGGCATCAGATGCTATTATTATTGTTAATTCATTGCCTCACAGTATCTGCCCTGTATGACTTGATGAATTTCCACTACCCATTCATTATTGCAAATGCATTTCCAAACACTTCATATAAAGCAGGCTTTAGATAGCTTACCACATTCTTATGAAAAGCAACATTGTGAAGCAATGCTGAGCAACAGTCATTTAAAACAAATCCTCAGCACCCACTCCCCAGCAACACAAAGAGAATAATCAACTGACAAGAATAAGTTGGTTTATACACATAACCTTGAATTCCCGTGAAACCATGCTTCCTGCATTAGTATATTAAATTCTGTTGAATTTGATACCCAGTTGCTGCACATCTTCTGATTGACTCTAAAGTCAAATTGAACTGGGCAGCCTTATAGAAGGGCTACTAACATGCCAGTTTGACTTATTTGTAATCTAAACCTTCATTAAACTATTTGTGCCAAATAAAAACTAACCTGAGCCCTCCCAAAACTCAAACCACATTTCCATTGTGGTCCAAGAGCAATACAGTGTAATGCCCCTTTATGCTCCTATTCATGTCTGTCCTTGAAGACTGACTCCAAGACAGCTCTAGCTTCTATTTGCAGCCACATAGAAATTCTTTTAATGAAGAGTAAAGGAAAGACTTGCTGAAATCGTGTCTCTTCCAGTCACTCCTGGATACTCTCTGGCCACCACTCCACACACTGCTTTGGCCACTCTGGCTGCCAAGAGATTTTCCAGTAAATGTTGAAGTTGTTGTCTTTTGCAGCACAACCTTTACCTCTTAGATTGCCCTTCAGTGAGGGACCTACAGCTCTGTTACTGACCATAGAATCCCAATAAACCAGAAATCAATCAAAACTTGTTATTTTTTATTTCTTTAGCTATTTGCACACTTTTGTTCAGGCTAGAAGATGACAGTGCTCAAATAACACATGCAAAAAAAGTCAAATTTCTATTTTCAGCATAACCAGGAAGAGACTGTCTGGTAAGTCTTACTAGAGAGGTTGCTCACTGCAGATTTCTACCACCATTTTGTAGATGTAAGATGTCTAAATAAACAATGAAGTTTCAGAATATTCATCTGGCCAAAACACTCTACTAGCTTTGATTTCCCTTTGCTACTAGTGCTGTTAAACTTCTGTGACTTTATTACCATCTAGTACAAGTCTATCTGTCATCATTGCCCACTGTTTTATCTTGTGGAGCAACATTTAGAGGGTGTATCTTTACTAGAATTTCTAAAAATTCTTGGGTAGACAAATCCATGCACCAGGGAGATAAATTTGTGTGTTATCCTTTACTCAGAAAGCTGGCAGACATCCACAGAAGCAAAAGCACTGTATGATATCTGTACAAGTTAGACCCAGAAATGCTTCATTGCATTCCTTATCCCATTCAAGACTCGAAAGCTATATCTTAAGTTTTTTGTAAGTATGTTATAACTTTCTCTTACCACGTTACTGTTGTTTCTCTTACCACATGTCAATGTGTTGTCACATTTGATCACTTAAATTAATACAAAAATTTATGAACAGCCGTCCTGGGGCAAGTCAAAGATTTCTCTAGTTCACTAGCATATCTTTGACCGTGGTCATGGAAGACATAAACAATGACTTACTCTCTTACATAGCTTTTCACTCTCTAGTAGCATGAGACTTAGAGAATCACCTGAGTTGGAGGCTACTTCATAGCACTAGACCTATGTTTAATGAGTTAGTCTATCACTGAAAGAATCCCTTTAAACTTTTGGTCTTCACAATATTAGACAGTAATGAGTTCCAAAATTTAATTGTATACTAAGCAAAACCATTGCCTCCTTTGTATATGAACCAAATGTAACCCCTTGATGATGATACTTCCTTGAGTATAATGTTTGATTTTGCTTGGGCTTGTTTTCACATGTTGATTCTAATCAACATCAGGAGATCAGGAAGACATTTTGCATCTTTCGAATAAATGCGATAAAAATAATGTGAACTTCTCCCCTCATTTTAAGGGCACATTCACATTTGCTTATCTAATCAGGGCTATTAGTGCTTGTGCTTTTCATACATCAGGAAATATTCATAAGAGCTGTCAGGAAAGAACTGTGTGGAATTCAGTTATTCATGAGAAATAATGATACATTGCCACAGGAAAGGTTAAAAACAACTTATGAAAAATCCTTTAGCAGAAAAAACCAAAACAGTTGGTTGTATAAAGAAAAGGGAAAAAAAAAAGTTCTACTGGGCTTGATATTGAGTCATCTGTTTATTCCCAGTGTATGATGAAGGTAAGTGCAATTTGCAAAGTTTAAGTTTGGATTATGTTTTGAAACAGTCTGCACACCAGAAGGAGTCAATCTGGAGGTGAAGAGAAGGTGCCTCACTGATCAGTGTATGCAAAGTTTTTACAGTAAAATGACAATAAAAGGAAATCCACCTGTTTTAATTTTTCATTACAAAATGAAATCTTAGAGTGTATATTTCAAGTGCCTGGCTTAAGTTCATAAATCTGTTCAATAAAAAGGGGAAGATTTATGATTTCTTATGGTTTGATATGAAGTAAGCTAAGTGTGCGGTCTTTGCTAAATTTTACTTTGAGACTTGGGTTGGCTTTATGGCATAATTTGTATGTTGCAAATTGCAATGTAATGAACTTGGTGATAGCCAAAACTGAACCTGTCCTATAAAGTGTCACCTCAAAACTGATGCTATATTCTGTTTTGTTTGAATTTCCTACATCACACCCTAGCAACCCTATTACATAATTGCTATGATGTGTAAAAGGGATGTAATAACATTCCTCCCACAAAAATAAAATCAAGCAGAAAGTAAATATATAGAGAGAAGAAGCATCACCATTGACTCAGAAGAATGCTCATTTGGTACCATTTTGGTCACACATATTTAAAAGGGATTAATTTAAATTGGAATATCTTTATAAAAAAGTGCTTTTGGACTCATTAGAGGGATGAGGGAAGATGACAATAAATTGATAATTTAGCTTAGGAGAACAAAAGCAGGAAGGAGATACTATTGCAGTCTGTAAACTTCTTAGAGGCAGTAAAGCAGTTGATTCTATATGGCACTGTTGACAAAGAAGCTAATAGCTTTAAAGTGGGAATGAATAAACATAAACGGAAAGTGAGAAGAAATTATTAGCTCTCTGAACCATGAGGTGCTGATCCAGCCTTCCTGCAGGACTAGTAGGAACAGAAAGAACTTGATTAGTTTCCTAGGGAGATTGTATACCATGGTTGCTTGCAATAGTAAAGGTCTGCATTCACTGACCTACAGTTCTCATACAGTTTCATGTTCCTGTCTTCAGATACAGTACTTGAGTTTAGTTCACTGAGCTGTTAACCCTGATCCAGATTTTCAGTCCAGATTTTTGGCTAGCATGGCCTTTACTGAAACCAAAGAAAATATTTGTAAGAAAGAACTGCAGGCAGCAAAGTCAAATGCTTTGGGTTCTCAGGCACAAACAGAACTCACCAGATAGGATCATAAGACAAGAAGAGCTAGTACAAGACCTATCTTCATCTCCATACAATTTTTGAAGAGATGTTATTCTAATTGATAGCATGTTGGGTTTCTTTCAGTTGAAGCTCCTGGTGTATGAAAAAAACACTGATACTACACCTAAGCTCATAGAGAAAACAGTTTTCAGATGTTTTCCAATACCTGAACTTCAGAGAAAGCAGATAAAATATTTGTGATTGGCCTCCAATTATGTCTTTAATGAGCTGAAAAGAGCACTGAATGTCAGTCTTCCAAAATTCAGGGTGGTTTGGCTGTGGGTCCAGCTTTTGCAGCTTGGCCCAATTTTTAGTATACATTCATATATCTTCTATTTATATTTTCTTATTCATCTTACTCATCAGTAAATCTCATTTTCAGAGAATTCTCTCAATTTTTAACTAAGTCAACATTATGTTTGCCAGGCACAGTATCATTACTGAAGTAGGAATTTCACCTTGTGCCAGCAGAAGTCATGGGACTTGGGTTTGAAGGCAGCATGTAAATCATCCTCATTAAAGGAATACCAGCAACTAATTCCGAGGCTCATGTTGTTAAATGAACGATGAAACCATATGAGCATTATTTCACCTTCTGCTCAGTGGAAAGCTGGTAATCCTGCTTCAGGCAGAAGGTAGGACTTTTTGGAAGTCCCTTCCACACACCATTTCTATTATTTACTATGATTAAAAATACCCAGTTTATAGTTTAAGTATTTTTAACTTTGGCTTCAATAATTTATCTGAAAAGCCACATTTTCTGTGAAAGAGAAAAGATTTTCTAGGTTTGAAAACATAAACAGCATTGCTTCTTCAGGACAAAATGGGTGCTTTGCATAGTATCATGCCTTTGGGCCTTTCCCTTTCTTTTTTCAAAGGGAGAAAAGGATTCTTGTTCACCTTCTAAGATCAGGTGACCCACCTAGTGGATGAGGGTAAGGCTGTGGATGTTGTCTACCTGGACTTTAGAAAGGCTTATGACACTGTGTCCCACAGCTTTCTCCTCGAGAAGCTGGCAGCTCAAGGCTTAGACAGGTGTACTCTTCACTGGGTAAAAACTGTCCGAGATGAGAGAGTGCTGGTGAACGGAGCTAAATCCACTTGGTGGCCGGTCACAAGTGGTGTTCCCCAGGGCTTAGTTTTGGGCCCAGCTCTGTTTAATATGCTTATCAATGATCTCGATGAGGGGTTCGAGTGCACAGTGGTCTCAGTAAGTTTGCAGATGACACCAAGCTGGACTGGAATGTTGATCTGCTTGAGGGTAGGAAGGTTCTGCAAAGGGATCTGAACAGACTGGATCGATGGGTTGAGGCCAATTGTATGA
>NW_010287411.1:0-806 GCF_000700745.2 Antrostomus carolinensis
ACATCTTTGGTGGCCAACAGAAGCACCTTCACCCGTTGATGAAGTGAAAAGCCCCCGTAGGCTCCCATCCGCCCCGGGGGATCCCTCTTCTGGGGCGACCCCGCGCGTGAAGCTGCTCTCGAAGGACACGGGCGCGTCGCCCATCTTGGATCAAAACCATCACAGCTCTTCTGGGTTTAAATTCCCCAATTTAAAGGAAAAGATGATTCAATCCTCACGTCAGGGCCGGGATCGTTCCATCGGGAAGGAGAAGAGCCCAGGAGATGGCGACGGCGCCGAGGGTCTCAACGTCCACAGGCACGAAGGGAACGGAAACGCCAGCCGGCACCTTTTTGTGACTCATTTTTCACCGTTCCGAGGGCGTCACCAGCACCAGGCACCGGGAAAATCCCACTTTTCCAGCCCAAAATGCTGCCCCCCGGGATATTCATCCCTTATTTGAGTCATTCCAGCTCCGCTTCCCACCCCCCCAGAGGAAAATAAAGGCTGAGGAGTCACTTCTCCTCTTTTCCCGCCAAAAAATCCAGTGTGATTCCAGGAATATCATGGAAAGAAAACCCCCAAAATTCAGAGTATTTCCAGGAAAGTTATGGAAATAAAACCCCAAATAAACAGGAATGTTGTGGAAATTAAACCCCAAATAAACAGGAATATCATGGAAATAAAACCCCAAATAAACAGGGAATTTCCAGGAAAGTTATGGAAATAAAACCCCAAAAATTCAGAGTATTTCCAGGAATGTTATGGAAATTAAACCCCAAAAATTCAGAGTATTTCCAGGAATGTTATGGAAATTAAACCCCAAA
>NW_010287412.1:0-4722 GCF_000700745.2 Antrostomus carolinensis
TCAATTCTCTCCAGATAGGTAATTTGAATGATAGGTGCCTTGAACACTTTCAAGGCACCCAGCAGGTAAATAGCTATAACTTCTGTGGTTTAATGCATCTCAGAACACAATTGCATCCATCACAGTTATGTTATTCAGCAGGCTCATTATTCCACCCCTTCTTATGCACATTTGTACTGTGATCATCAAAAGGAAATCCCTTATAATGAAAACTGTAAGAAGCGATCATTTAATTAAAAAAAATCTGTCATCTACTCAGTAGTAATTAAATAATGGAATATTTAAAAGTCTGGCAGGGTACTATGGGAATTAGGGTGTCAGTATGTTTGTGTGAGAGGGAGACAGAGCAACTTTTTTATCAGTAGGTCTTTTTACGAGCTCTAACAAAATACAACAAAGTGAAAATAACTTCATAAAGAATATGTCTGTAAGATATCTCAGAGACCTTGCCTGTGAATAAACAGACTTGCTAAGAAGGATGTAGAAATATTAGCTTAGGTATTTGGTCTGCAGGGATTCTGAAAAGTTTTGATTAGCACCATAAACAGGAGTTTCTGTCATAGATGTTATTAAGCTGTACGAGGATTTTAAGGAACCTTGTTTATCAAAGACAGAAATCACAGCTTTATAGAAATGGCTAGTCAAACTTAGGACAGAGATAAAAATGTAACATTAAAGGGTCTTTGAAGACTATTCTGCAACCCTTACTTGCACTGAGTTGCACTTATTCTTTCAAGGAGGTCACAGTGAGACAAATTTAATATGAGAACAGTTGTAGAAATATGATTAATAACACAATAAAACATAACATGTGCTTCCCTCTTGGCTTAGTGCAAACAGCTTGAGTTGACTACAAAATGGAGAGAATGAACTAGGAGGGTAACTACCCAAGTGATGCACTGAGCCGTTATTCCTTCTCTTTAATTTCTGACAGGGAACAAAACACTAGACTGAAGCTGGTGCTTAGTTTTCAGCATGTAAGTATGGAGTCCCAAAGGAGAAAACAGAACAACTCCCTCAGAAGCACAGCATTTCTTGAACACTTTGCCAAATGTAGGGGGCTATGGACATAGAGATGAAGAGTGTGACAGCAGTGACTGGGTTTGCTGTGGTGATTTGCCCTTACTCCTGCAGTGGAAGGGAGATATATCTGGCCCAGTCAGGTCTCAGAGTAGAGCAGCACTTTAACACAGTCCGTATAGTAGCCTTGTACTTCCCAGAACAGAAAGTAATTTTAGCTTAATGGCAAGACAGGGGACTGCTCACATAACACACAGAATCACAAGAAAATAATATAGCAAATATCTGCTATCAATTAGCAAGACAGTTATTGCACAGGCAATTCTTTCTCCATGAGTATCTTAGTCCAGAAGAGCCTAGAACATCCCAAGGAGAGATGCAGGAGCTAGCACCAGACTGCCTTTCTACAAGTCTATGGAGCAAATACTATGCTTAGGGACTGACCTGTGCTTTCTACATTTATTTGCTCAAAAATCATCCTGCAAACTTGTTCTCAAAGTGTCCCAGAGATTCAGTGTCTCTGGAGCCCCCTTTAGTGAAACCCTCATTATCTTGTATTGGTGACTGGAGAGTTTTTATGGAGCTTATCATAAGCTCACCACATGAATAGCCACAGCACAACTTCTGAGTTACTGAAATAATAAATCTCTTTCCTATTCCTTTCCCCATAATCTGTTGCAATTCCCAGAAAACAGTATAAACGTCTTCAGGGTGGGGTATTCTACTAATACCCCATCTTATGTTGTTTATCCAGCTATTTTCCCCATACTTCATTCTGTCTTGCTGGTTAATCTAAATCTTATTTTCCTAATATGCCCCTGAGACCTCCTGCCTTCCAAGCACAGGCCCTACCACTGGAGCTTGTTTAACTAGACCTTATCTGTTAACTCACATAGGACTTACGGTTGAATATTCTTTAACAGCTCAAACATCCATAGATCATAGAGGTACATTACTGGCTTCCACTTCCATTGCTTCTACAGTAGAATTATCTTGTGAAATTAAATTTCCAGGACAAGTGAAGCTTAAGATGAGCAACTCTGAGATGTTAGTAATTTTAAACACCAGTGAAAGCCAAAGAGAAAGGGAGAAAAAGGTGGTTTTGGAAGCCTGAAAAGGTGCAGCCTTACCCAGAGGCAGCACCCCAGCCTGGAGGTACAAGTCTCCAGAAATATAAATTGATATCAGCATCTTCCTGACTCACTACATCTTTGCAGATAATTTGTATATGACATCCAAGGAGAGGAATAACCTCCACCCCTTAAATTTTAATTATTCCAACCAGGATGTTTTTTACATAAATTTGTAGCAAAACAGGCTTTAGATCCATGTGTAAATATTACACTGAGTAAGTTACAGGAGTCACTGTGACTTTGAAGAGTAGAGAGTGCTGGAGATCTGAAGAAGAGGTAGGATATCATTCTGGACATGGTTCAGTCTCACTGCTATAGCTAGTCATTACAAAGACACCACAGGAATATTAAAGCAGAACATGACACTAGGTTATGGGTGATGGAGGTTCTGGCTTCAGCAGGGAGGATTCCTTCCAACCACAAGAACTGAAAACTCCTCCAAAGTTATCCTTGTACCATTTATTTGATTACTTCTCTACATTTTGAAAATCTACATCTCTACTCTCATTGTCCAGATAATTTCATTGTTTTCAGCTTGATATTTATTTAGTTTTATTATATCCTTCAAAAGACTGGTAAACTGTTCAGAAGGCCAAGCCAGAAAAAGGGTATGGATACAATGAGTCTTGATGGTTTGTGGAGGGAAAATCTGTCCTTACTCTAGAAAAAAACCCCACATTTCCTTTGCCTTCTGAGCTGTGCAAGTAACAAAGTGCTATAAATGTAAGCTCTATGATAAGCTGTACTGAGGGTAGGGTGATATGGGGGCAAGACAGCCCTTCTTTCCCTCAAAACTTCCTTAGCTCACAAACCATCAAGTTGCAGAACCACCTGTACCAGTCTAAACTATTTCCTGGCTGAAGCTGCTCTTCAAGCACTGTCAGCTACTCTCCATCCTCTGCTGATATGTAGGGTACAAATAGATCCAGAAACTAACTGGATAAGTTGTGAATGTTTTCCCATGCACAGTGATGTGTGCAGGCAGGAGGCAAGCCTGCAGGCACTTGCCTTCACTCACATGGGTGCAGCAACATCTTCTCCAAGACAAGGGCAGTGAGACAAGGTGGGCTAAGCCCAGGACAACCCTCTCTCTCACTCCACTTTGGGGACTGGGGAGGTCCTTAAGGAATTGTCATCTTTCCTTAGGCCTACAGGTGGGGTCTTCTGGATCACCATCTTTGTAATCGTGGCAGTGTTCTGGAAGGAAAACCTAGCTTCCATGCATATGGCTTAGTGCCCAGAAGTTACACCTTTCATCAAAATCTCTAAATTTCTCAAGAAAAATTGGGAGACAGTAAGTGGTAGCAAGTGAAACTGTTCCTCCAGCACAGGCTGAGAGCACAGTAGTTACACTCTGAAGATGATCACCTCGTATGCCATCTCAGACAGAATGAGTTTGAGACCAAGGTCAAATGCTATATTCTGATTAAAAATGCATGGGCAACCACTAGCCTATTAATTAACCTTTTCATAGCTTCAATTTCATATCTATCACATAAGGCTGAGCTTGTGAACACGCTGTGTTCAATCTGTACTTGGATACAGATTTCTAGGTGGAACTCCAGGTGCAAAAGTTAAGCCTGCAAGGCTACTTGGTTAGTACGCCAATGTTGCTGCTGACCCTGAGTAATTAATCTTTGACAATACAAAATGCATACAAGCTGTGAGCTCCAAGAAAGAATCTGCATCTTTATTTCTATAAAAATCTCCAGCAACTGTGCATATTTTTGGGTTTTTTTTAAACCAGATATTTAAGGGTTTAAATTCACTTCTTTGCAAGTAGGTTTGCAAAAAGTAGGAAAGCATCTACCTTGGCTTTTATGTTCAAAATGTAAGTATCTCTCAAATCAGCTTCTTCTGTTTCTACGTACAAATCTTTGTTTGAACAAAGACAGGTTAACTCATCCTGATACCTAATTCAAAGGCCCGCCATTATCACGTACATAAAGCACTCCAAAGCTAAATGAATTATCACTCTGGAGCAAACACTCCTATTGCTTACATGTACATGGTACCCAATTCTGTCCTCATGGGGAGCTGGCAGGTCACAAGGATATTTTCACAGAATCACAGAATGGTAGGTCTTGGAAAGGACCTCAGGAAATCATCTAGTCCAATCCCCCTGCCAAAGCAGGTTCTCTTAGAGCAAGTTGAACAGGAGTGCATCCAGGTGGGTTTTGAACATCTCCAGAGATGGAGTTTTCGAACATCTCCAGAGAGGGAGCCTCCCCAGCCTCTCTGGGCAGCCTGTCCCAGTGCTCTGGCACCCTCACAGTAAAGAAGTGTTTCCTCATGTTTAAGTGGAACCTCCTGTGTTCCAGCTTGTGCCTGTTGCCCCTTGTCCTATCGCTGAAAAGAGTCTGGCCCATCCTCTTGACACCCGCCCTGTAGATATTTATAAACATTAATAAGGCCCCCTCACAGTCTTCTCGTCTATGGGCTAAACAGACCCAGCTCTCTCAGTCTTTCTTCATAAGAAAGATGCTCCAGCCCCTTAATCATCTTCACAGCCCTCCACTGGACTCTCTCCAGAAGCTACCTGTCTCTCTTGAACTGGGGAGCCCAGAAC
>NW_010287413.1:0-2527 GCF_000700745.2 Antrostomus carolinensis
CTCATACAATTGGTCCTGGCCCATGGATCCAACCTGTCTGGATCCCTCTGCAGAGCCTCCCCACCCTCCAGCTGGATGGCCTTTGCAAACTGACTGAGGGTGCACTTGATCCCCTCGTTCAGATCATCAGTAAAGATATTAAACAGGACCAGCCCCATTACCGACCCCTGAGTTGCCAGCTGGGAAAACTCCCTCAGCAAAGCTATGACGTCATGATTGCCAGCTGATAACAGCAGCGCATAGAAATGAGCCATTTCCCATTCCCACTTTGCTGGGAGAGGCAGCCCTGCAGGTCGGCAGAGCAGAGGGATCCATTCCCACCCTCTGCCCCAGGGCTGGGTTGTCACCGCCTACCAGCTGAATTCAGGCCACGCTTCATTTTGTACAGCCCACAGCCACAGTTTTCCTTCAAGGAACCATTGTGCAACGCTGCATAATGATAAGGTGTACTCAAAGGTGTTTGAAAAAGCCTATTCAGCCCTCAGCAAGGAAATGACTTACCCCTGCTCTACCTACTTAAAAACCGAGTCAACTAAAGCCGGAGAAGACAGCCTGGAGCATGCACACTGCATGCAAATCCGTGATTCAAGGTGTTTGTGCTTACTCATATTTCACTAACTAGAAGACACTTTTGAGTCTTTATTTTTATGAGCTGAGGTTTTCTAAAGATGAAAGGAGAATGGGGAAAAGGGCAAGTAAGGAAAGTTTACAAGAAGAAAAAAAAAAATGAAGTCTGCATCTCATCATTGAGAATCTCTCTTAATTAAACCTGGCATTTACAAGCAGGGAGGGATCACACATTCCAGAGTAAAAGTTATTTGAATAAAGGGTACCTTGCATGAGGTTTCTAAAAAGCTTGGTGAATTTTTATATTTCTAACAGTATTCACAGCTCTTTAACCTATACAATCGCCACTCAACAGAGCAGTGATATCGCCCTAAAAATGTCAGGCTACTGGTGTTGTGTAGAGAGAGCACCAGTAGTTCTAGTAGAAAGCAAGGGGAATTTTGACCTCTGGAAATATTATTGGGCAAAGGTAAACCACAACCTTGTGTTACTGATCCAGCTTAAAGGTCCAGGGCTAACTGGAAAGAGAAGAAGAAACATGCAGTGTGTACCACGATGGCAAAAAAAAGAAAGAAATAATCCAAGATTAAGGGATTCACCACTCCCTCATCACACTGGTAGAGCTGTCAAATGTCAGCTACATAGAAAAAAGGAATAATAAAGGAAAAGAAGCAAGAAATAGCTCCCTGCAGAAAAAGCTGTCTGTTCATATACACTCAGGACAGAGCTCTTGGTTTCTCTCTCATGGTTGGCCAAGGCTTGCTTCAACTGCAGTTACTGCTTGTGGACAGTGGTCACTTTAGCTCAGCTCAACAGCCATGGAGGCCAAACCCTAAGCTCAAGACCCTTATTTCTTCATACCCACACTGAACATAAATTCAGCCACAAGGAGCAAAGCCTGCAAGAAATCAGATGCAGGATCTGTAAATACAAAAAGCACTTGAGCATGGCAGCAGGCCTTTCAAAATAAATGAATAAACAAACAGAGGTGGCTTGGGTGGACCTAACACATTTTCTAAGCATATTCTACCAGAACCATACAGAAAAACAGAGATCATTTCTCCTGGGAGAATGATATTCCATTTGTGCCACAACAGACAAGTACCATGACTTCTTCAAACACTCAAGCTCCTGCATGAGTCGACTTCCCTCCCTGCAGCATCCCACTTGTGCACCAGGCAAGTTCACTTGCCACTAACTGGGAAAGCTCTTCTTGGCTCATATGCATAAATTAGACAAGCCTTAAGCCCTCTCAGAAACACACACAGCTTCTACACTTCACTGTCACCAGAATAAACTGCAAACAAACATGAATCAGTGGAGTCATATCCAAGGTCTGGCTTTCTTGCCCCTCACCAGGGTCCTGCCCACAGCCAGACTGGTTTTGGTAACTGCAAAAGTACAAAGCAGAGTTTATTGCTGCAGTTTCTTGGAGGAAAAAGAAAGCTGGGAAGAGGGGACAACAAAAACTAATTTCCCTGAAAACAGTTAGCAAGAGCCAGTCATAGATCTTGATGGGGAAAAGCAAAGCGTCCAGTGAGTGGAGAAGTGAAACTGTCTATTAAAACAAACAAACAAATCAGTAAGCAACACGCTGGGAAGGGGCACCCCAACATTTCTGTACCAACAGCAGCTCAAGGCTGCAGGACGGCATCAGGTGTCAGTAAAACACTCCCCAGAGCTCAGCGACAAAACCCCACTGATGCTACTGCCCACAGCTAGTTTGTACAAGCGTTTCAAATTCCCTCAGAGGAAGCTTCATTACACTGCTGAAGTTTAAAGTTTTACAACTTTTATACAAAGAGACAAGTGATTAGCAGTGAATCGATTTCCTTCTCGCATACTTAACTCTATTAGCAGAGGTAAAGATATCCAGATGGGGCATACAACCAAATTCTGCAGCCTTTGCACAACATGGAATCACAGACTGATCTGTGTTGGAAGAGATCTTAAAGCTCAT
>NW_010287414.1:0-5195 GCF_000700745.2 Antrostomus carolinensis
CTGCCTGCTCTGCAGTCCCACTCCTTGAAGCTTCTTGTCTTCTCGAGCCAGGAGCAGGAGTTTCCCTTCTGTCCCAACCTCACGTTCACCTGACAAAAGGAAAACAGTTAATTCCAGCAGCAGGTACACCACAGGCCTTGATGGTACCAACACCTCACAGTTTGTATCAACCCTGCCGAACCCAGAGCAGCATTCCTCCACACCCTGAGACACCAGATGCAGCAAGGCAGGCCAGTCATCAGAGATCTCAGTCTGAAACTAGAGCACATATCTTATGAGGAGTGGCTGAGGGAACTGGGGGGGTTGAGCCTGGAGAAAAGGAGGCTGAGGGGAGACCTTGTGGCTCTGTGCAAGTCCCTTGGAGGAGGGGGGAGAGAGGTGGGGGTGGGTCTGTTCAACCAAGGCCCAAGGGACAGGACAAGAGGAAATGGGCTCCAGTTGTGGCCAGGGCAGTTGAGATGGGATGTGAGGAAGAATTTCTTTGCTGCAAGGGTTCTGAGGCATTGGAAGGGGTTGCCCAGGGCAGTGGTGGAGTCCCCATCCCTGGAGGGATTGAAGAGTCGTGTAGACACAGTGCTGAGGGACATGGGTTAGTCATAGGGGACTGGTCAGTGTTGGGTTCATGGTTGGACTCCATGATCTCAAAGGGCTTTTCCAATCCAGGCAATTCTGTGTGATCTTGTGATCTATGAAACTGCTCGATAAGGCTCAATTCCTCCACAAGCCTGGTGTGCTCTCTATTCTGGTCACCCTTGTTCCCTTCCCTACATGGTACAAAGACACACAACAACCTGCCACACACTCAGGATTATTGGTGACAAACCAAAGCAGTTTGGGACAGGGGAATGAAGATTAATTTGAAGAGGAAAGATCCTTACTAGGAGTCTTTTCAGGCGTGCCCAGGTTCAGGGAGTTGTCAGCAGTGCCCACGGCAATGCCGTTGACAGGAGAGCCGCAGTCAGCGATGACACCCAGACAGGCAGATTTTCCACAGTCCCAGAGACGGGCAGTGCCATCTCGAGAGCAGGAAAGGACATTTCTTCCTCGATCCACAATGGCAGTGTCCAAAATACCTGCAGGAAAGCAAAAGTCATGTTCAGACAGACAGCATGGAAGGTGGATAGATACAGCATCTCATTTCTCAAGGTGAACTCAACTACAAGCCCCGAGCCACTGTCCCCAGAGTGCCACCAATCCACACCCAACCAAATTGTGTGGGGTGCAGGGTGGGGCAGGGAGCCACAGCATCTAGGAAGAGGTGAATGTGGAAGGCAGCAGCTCCCAGTAAACCATATGAAGTGGGAGCCACCACCTGGCACAACGGGAAGATATTACCCATAAAATGATCAGCAACACCTTGCCTCAGACTGAGCTGATATCGCAGCTGCTGCCAAGTTTCTACCTCCAAAATTAACCTCTAACTTGGACAGAAAACAGTCTGTCAGAATATTCTTAAAATGAAGTCAAGTCCAGCTGTGGATAATCCCACAAATTGTGTGGGGCAAGCAGCATCCACATTATCCAGCTACAGCAACATCAAAAGAGCAGTCTTTGCATCCCCTAAATACTTAATTTCACTGCAGGATGTTGAGTCTAGACCTGAAAAATGACTTTGGGGGTGGGTCTGTTCAACCAGAACAGACTTTGGCCAAGGGCAAGGGGTGAGAGAACAAGGGGTGATGGCTTGAAAGTGTCAGAGGGGAGATGGAGCTGAGATGTGAGGAAGAAATTGCTTGGTGTGAGGGTGGTGAGCCAGTGTCCCAGGCTGTCCAGAGAAGCTGTGGCTGCTCCTCCCTGGAAGTGTTTGTGGCCAGGCTGGATGAGGCTTTGAGCAACCTGGTCTAGTGGAAGGTGTCCCTGCTGCTGGCAGGGGGGTTGGAACTGGAGGAGCTTTAAGGTCCCTTCCAACCCAAACCAGTCTGGGATGATCTAACACAAATGCACAGCACCAAGAGCAGCAGGCTGCTGTCGGACTATCAGCCCTCAGGTGCAACACAATTATACACATGGCAGATGAAGCATTTTCAAGGCTGAGTTAGTCCTCTGTACCTCCTTTGTGACCTTTAAATGTTACCACACAGCTGGCATCTTCTGCTGACCAGATCTTTAGCTGGGCATCCATTCCCCCACTCAGAACCACGAGGCCCGATGGGAAAAACCTGCAACAATTCACATCATACACATGGCCTTCCAATAGTCTCTGGAAAAACAAAGAACTACGTGCTAGTTCCATTGTTATCACCCTTCTGCAGAGCAATTTCTGAGCTATGACACTGGAAAACTTGGCTGTTTCTATGTGGGCAGAGGAATGCAAACCCAGAATTCAAATCCTCTGAGTTTACCTTCCTGCAGTGGACTCTGAATTTGAGGTATTCAAAGAAGTACCAACTTCCTAGTAACTTTGGGGCTCCCTCTGCCATTTGAGCAGCTAATTACATAGCAGAGGATACTACATTTGTTTCTAATAACAGGTTAAATGTCTTTATCTTCTGCCAAACAAGCAGCTGACAGGTCAAGCTCCACAAGAAACAACTTAACTGGGAAACAGCTAACCATGATGTGGTTAATCCATCATGGGCAAGAGTCTTTTTTCCTCATCTCTTCTCTACTGCAGAAGAAATTCAGTGGTGGTACCACACAGGTTAGGAGCTGTCATTCCTAAATATCCATTCTTATTTTCACCCTGAGATTCCTCTCCAGATTGCTGAGCATCACTTCCCTTGGGAGAAGATATGACTTAAAACCTCTGAGATGTCAAATTTCATTTAATTTTTCATTCAAAAGCCAGATTCTTGCCTGCCCTAGACCACAGTGTGTGGATAACCTGACCAAAGTCACAGCTGAATGACTTCAGTAATGTCACAGACAACACACAACATCAAAGCCAGCTGCTCTTACTCTTATTTCTCCATTTGCAGCCTGCCAGATTTTCATGGTCCCATCTGTGCTGGTAGACACACCAAGCCCTCCACCACTGGAAATATCAAGACAGATAATCTGCAAGAAGGTAAAATACATTAAATATTAGTTTTATATGACCCTGTATATAAGTATTTCTGCTCAAAAGCCTAAGTCTGTACTGCCAAGCACATCATTTAGTGCTGTTATCTCCCTAAGACATGCTGCTGCACTCATTTGAAACACCCAAAAGAGTTTCTATGTGCCTACAGATAAGGCTTTCTCCCCTCAATAAGATTTATGAGATATTAATTAAGCCTTTAAGAAATCAGAAAACATGTGGATCCTGAGCATCAGGCTTTTTCTAGAGGACAAAGACAGCATAAAAAGAAATTCTCCTCAATTTATCTGTTTACACAGATTGCTGCATTCCTCCTTCCAAGAGTGAGCTGCTGATCTGGGCTGACCCACAGCCAGGGCTCAGATGAGTTGAGTGACTGGAATCTGGCAGGAAGCACCCCAGATTTTTTGTAATTGCCATCAAATTTGACAGAGAAATTGTTATTCTCTGCCTGTGACTCTGCAGAGACCTGCAAAGCCAAGAGAAAAAAGAAATGCTGAGTCAGAAGCTTGCACAGACAGCAGCTGTATTTCAGGTTTACACCAGGTGAAGGAGAAATGTGGATTTTTCTAGCAATTCCTGTACACAGGACTCACAAGTGCACAAGACATTGTTTGAGATATTTATGAAGCCAATGAAACAACCTTAATTTTGTGAAAAACCAACTCAAAAACTTCTGAGGCAGGTTAACTCCTCACGTGGTCTCTCACATTAAGGTATTAACAACTGCCTGCTTTGCATAAACTCTGGGAGAGATAAATAATTTGAAGAGAGCAGATGTTGAGTTTATATTGTTGTGTTTTAGTTGTAGATAAATGCAGCTGGACTAGATGATCATTGTCAGTCCTTGAAAGATTCTGTTCTATAATAATTTAAGGTAACAGGTATTCTACCCTTGAGTGAAATGATGACACCTTCCAAGTGACAAAGATATTTTCAATATCTGTGAGGGTGGTGAAAGTGTCAGAGGGGAGATGGAGCTGAGATGTGAGGAAGAAATTGTTTGGTGTGAGGGTGGTGAGCCAGTGTCCCAGGTTGCCCAAGGAAGTTGTGGCTGCTCCTCCCTGGAAGTGTTTGTGGCCAGGTTGGATGAGGCTTTGAGCAACCTGGTCTAGTGGAAGGTGTCCCTGCTGCTGGCAGGGGGGTTGGAACTGGATGAGCTTTCAGGTCCCTTCCAACCCAAACCAGTCTGGGATTCTATGAATGTGCTCCCTAGTTTAAAATAAAATAAAATAAAACCCTGTGAAGGTGACTCAAGCAGGAAGGAAAAGCCTCCCTGGTGTCTGACACACCCCACGTTTTCAGGAGGGATAAGTGAACAGGCAAGGCCAAGCCTGAGCACTCAGAAGAAGAGGCAGCAGGTAAACTGGAGCTGAGTCCACACCAGCTTTCACCTCATCTCCATGTGAACAGACATTGCTTCAGCTGCTTCCCAGAGGAGAGATCTGCAGCATTGCACCCGCCTGGCAGCAGCCTGAACACTCACCCCTGCACTGTCCCTTCTGCTGCTCTCTGAGTGTTCATTCCACTTATCACACAAAAGGGCAGCTGGGGACTCTTCAGAAAGCTCAGAGAGGTGATTCACCTCGAGCTCCATCTCTCATCAGAGCCCCACTTCCTCTTAAAGCAGCTGCAGAGACGTGGAATCACCTCGATGTCAAAACACACCTTGATTTATATCGTTCCATTACGAGAGATTTGAGTTTTCAGCATTTCCAACTGGGTTTATCACAACAATTTGCTGAAAAAATCATGAGACAACTGTACTAAACCATCTCCAGGAGCTTCCAGAGGACTCCATTTAGTGTAGCTGGTTGTACCTCCACTTTAGACACTGCCTAGTTTCTTGGATCATCTCCACGTAGAGTGAAACGTTCAGCAAAAGCATGAGCTGCTTTCCAGCAAAGCCAAGATCTGAGCTTCTCTTCAGTGAAGAAATTAAATTGCAGATCAGAGTCAGCCTTTCTGCAGCACTGTTCAGTGAGGAGATGTTATTTGTTGCACCCCCAGATTGATGGGGGTGCAATAAGAAAGAAGATTATTCAGCAAAACGAGCAGGATTGCTTTGAAATAAGTGAGAAAAACCAAATATATATATATATATTTTAAATACAAGCTGAGCCTTTCTGGTCTGTGAATTCCCATCAGGTCAAATGCAAGGTCCTGCACCTGGGTC
>NW_010287415.1:0-1148 GCF_000700745.2 Antrostomus carolinensis
GTTAACGCGCCCGTCGGTCCGGGGAGGGGGGGGGACCGGGAGCGCTCCCCGTCCACGGCTCGAGGGCGCCCCCGCGTGGCGGCGGAGGGGGGGTGCGTGAGGCCGGGGGGTTGAGAGGGAGGTGGTGAGTCCGGTACCTGCTCAGCAGCGGGTGGGGATGAGAAACGTGGGAAAGAAGGGATGCGGGGGGGATAACGCAGCCCGGGGAGCGCTGGCACTGGCAGAGGGGAGGGGAGGAGAAAAATTTAAAGCGAAATTTTTAAAAATCCTGGGAAACTAAAGAGCGGTAAGAAAGTGTCACGTTGAGGGGCTGCCCAGAGGTTACAGAGCTGGTCTCTGAAAGAGAACAGAAGGAACAGCATATCTCCAGGGATGCCTGGACTCTTCTTTGGTCAAATACCCATCCTGTCTCTCTCATAAGTCATCAGCCACCTCTGAGGACTTCTGCATAGAGTCAAAAAATCAGAGACTCATAGAATTGTTTTGGTTGAAAAAGACCTTTAACATCATTAAGTCCAACTGTCAACATCACACTGTGAAGTCCCCAACTAACCCATGTCCCTCAGCACTATGTCTACAGGACTCTCCAATCCCTCCAGGGATGGGGACTCCACCACTGCCCTGGGCAACCCCTTCCAATGCCTCACAACCCTTTCAGCAAAGAAATTCTTCCTCATCCCATCTCAACTGCCCTGGGCACAACTTGAGGCCATTTCCTCTTGTCCTGTCACTTGTTATTTGGGAGAAGAGACCCACCCCCAGCTCTCTCCACCCTCCTTTCAGGGACTTGGACAGAACCAGAAGGTCTCCCCTCAGCCTCCTTTTCTCTGGGCAAGGGTATCACAAGGGTTTGTCTGTCGTGCCTCTGGGTGCATCCCTGTGTGTGTTTGTGTGCACAACCAGCGCCCTTGCCAAGTGGAAGATGAGGGAATGGCTGAAACTACACCACAGCAGGCCCAAAACTGAACCCAGCACTCGAGGTGCAGCCTCATCAGTGCCCAATGCAGGGGGAAGAGAACTTCCCTGGTCCTACTGGCGACACTATTTCTGATCCAGGCCAGGATGCTGTTGGCCTTCTTGGCCATCTGTTCATCAGTCATCTCTGAGTCATGGTTAATCATAGAGTCATAGAATCATAGAATTGTTTT
>NW_010287416.1:0-2929 GCF_000700745.2 Antrostomus carolinensis
TTATATATTATATATATATTATATATCTATATATCAAACTACTTTCTAAAAATTGAAGATTTTTTTCCATGATGGCTCTTTTGCCAAGAAAATAAATTACAGAAGGTAAAAAGATCACATCATTCTCCACCTACCTTTCTGAGAAACTGTGTAATTGTGACCAGCTAGAGATACCTCCTTGGACAGCTGGTTTTATTTTGGTGGTTTTCCATCTATACAGCTGACTATAGTTTTTATATATTTGGTTGGTATATTTCTTTCATGCCAAATTATTGTCTTAGATAAATAACCGCATTAAAATTAATCTGACATCTAAGTCTATTCAATCTACAAAGTTCTTTTCTTAGGCACATTTCAGAATTGTTTCAGTTTCTCATTATGTTGGCCTTTCTTTCTTTCTTCCTTTCTTTTTTTTTTCTTTTCTTTTCTTTTTCTTTTTCTTTTTCTTTTTCTTTTTCTTTTTTTTCCAAATGAGAAGTCATTTGGAAAAGATATTCACTTTTTTGCATTCTAGCCAGGAATCTGGACATTTCTGATACTGAAACAGACATAAGGAGAAGTCAAAGTAAATAAAAGTAAGTTAAAAGTAAGTTAAAAGTAAGTTAAATTAAGTTAAAAGTGCTGAGCATTAATTCTTTTTATCAAAGTGACTCTGTTAGGACTTGCTTTAAAAAAGAAAACTGCCTTCAGTGTATTTGTTTAATAAGTGCTTCCTAACTGTTCTCACTGATAACAATACTTTGGTGATTTTATTAATGATTTTAATATCAACATTCACCTTTAATATCTTTTCTTTTATTACTGTGACCATACTGTTAACTTAAGCATGTGGTGTCTGAAACCATTTAGTAACATCTACTTTCATCGTCTGGTCAAGTTTGGGTTTTTTTTTCTTAATGAAGCCAGTATATTTACGCTGTCATACTAGGGCCTGCACCAATATGCAATTTACCGTTGATGTTTTATATGCTTTGAAAAGCATTGTCTTGGACATACATCACTGAATTTAATTTAAAGTATCCCTTGAACCATGTTTTATAGACAATTTAAACACCTCACTGCATTTACATAGTGTTCTTCAACCAAAGTATGCTAAGAACTGTTGCTTTGTTTCAAACATTATTCATTGATATTTTTTCCCTCTAACACAAGCTTTGACAAATGCAATTATATGCATATAATTAAGCATACTTTATTTTTTATTTTCATATTAAATTGTCACTATTTATACTGAGAAAAGCATTGAGCTTTGAAATATCTTATGAAAAATGTTTCCTAACACTGTGATAATCCATGGTTTTGCAGATATTTGCTTTGTACATTTTATTGAGACCTAACATTTACTTGTTTCTTTTTTTTTTTAATTCAGATACATATTTTTAATATCTTTTGGGTGTTGCCATGCAATTTTTGTTGAGTATAGTGTTCCCTGATAAAATATTTGCTACATTTATTGTGTTGAACTGTGCTTTCCTGCATTTATTTCAGATGTGCTTAGGGTTGGAATATAGATATGTGTGTGTGTGTATATATATATATATATGCACACATAAATATATCTAAGCTCTTTCAAATCATGGTAGGTTTATGATTTTTTTTTTTTTTTTCACCTCAGCTCATTGGGGAAATCCAGTTTACCCTGACTTGCAGTGATGATTGTTTGCAAAATTAAGTTAATAGCTAATCTTGTTTTGACATTCTGACCTGGTTATCAGCTATAACACAAATAATTCATTCTCTAATTAGACCATCTGTTAACTGCTCAAGGTCAAGTGACTTCATTTCATTAAAAACATGATGCAAAACATTAAACAGAGATCTAAAATGCCAAATGAATCTAAAGAAAGGGGCTATCTCTCTTCTATATTTCTGAAATAATTGTATCTCTTTATATGACCATTTTTATTTACTCAAATGTATTTTGAATCTTCAGGTTCTCTGAGATTCCTACACAGCACAGTCTGTGGGCAATTTTCCTCTTTCAGTTTTTCTTCCCAGTTCCATCTTATTTTGCATTTCATTGCACTATTTGGAAGGACTGCAGCTGATTCCTGCAGTTCTCTGATAGTATCTTCCAGCCTAAGGAATTTAGGTATCTTCATTTTCTTGATTTATTTTGTTTTTGTTGTTTTTTGGTTTTTTTTGTTTTTTTTTCCCAAAGATTTATTTTATCTCTGACATCTAACAAACATAACAAATAACAGTGTTGTTATGACTGTCTGTATTTTTTTTCAAACCTGAAAATTTTAAAAAGTCTTTTTTCCATCCATGATATGAATACCTTTATACAACTTACATACATCAGTAACTATGATATTAGGAAAAAAAAAAAGAAATTACTTCAGACAGTTGAAAGTTTAGCCCAACACAGCAAATAACATTTTCTTTAGTAAAATGCTGAAGTTCTGCAAGTAAGGAAACAAAACTCCATACCAAATAATCAAGATTCCATTAAGAATCTTGATTTAAATATAAAACTTTAATTTAAATGTATTTCTCTTCTCATCTGGAAAATTTGGTGTTGACTTTTGATGTGTTTGCTCTGTATAATAAATTAGGATGCAAAATTAGAAACAAATGAAAGGAACGAGGCTTCTCACATTATCACAAGGCTTCATGATGTGTGTATTTAAGAAATTGCTAACTATTGTGTAGACTTGAGTGAAACTTGGAAACCCTGGAAGCTGACATGCTGAATGCTTCATAACTCCTGTTTAATAAAAGCTTTGTAGAGTCTATGAAAAGTCCATAAAAGAGGTAATTTTTCAGGGGAGACAGCCAATATGCTCCAGTTGTACTCTGTAAGGCTGTAACTCCTAAGCCTAAATATACATCTGCATTAGAAAAAGCTGGACTAGCAGGAAAAGGAGAAAGGGATTGCCAATGGGGTAGATAAAGTCAGATAATTTCATTGTACAACTTTGCTGTA
>NW_010287417.1:0-16469 GCF_000700745.2 Antrostomus carolinensis
AAAACCTTGCCACGCAAACCCAATACATCCTGTTAAGTTTGGAGTGTAAGGAGCAACAGTTTACTCATTTGTCACTTCCCTGATTTGCTTTTTGGTTCTAACAATGCTTGATTCATTTTTACAACTGCAGGATGAAGCTCTGTGATTGCAGAATTTATTGCCCTGTTTTTTTCTTGAGATTTCTCCTTTGCATTCTAGATGATCATCATTCCATGATGTCTAGAATGACGATTCAGCTTTTCTTTGATGAAGAGTAACTTGATTCCCTTCTGCTCGGCTCTCTATTTTCACAAGATTCTGTGACTTCTTGGATTTGAGATGTCTGTTTTTCTTTCCAATGTGGTCAAAATGAGGGTAAGAAGTTTGTAAGCTCTTAGGAGGAGGCAGGGACTGAGGCATGGGATAACTATGGGGACACCTTCCTTTTATTAATCAAACTGACAATTGTGTGTTGATCTCTCTATTTCAATTGCTAAAAGATGAAACATTGGATATATTCACTGACCTCGGTCTTGGCCTGACCAGCACTTTCCAAGAAGTACATCCTCTCTGGGTCACTCAGAGGTGGTGCTGTGTGTAGCTCTGACTATACGAGTCTGTCATTCAGGCCTCACAGCTGTTTCTAAAACTGATGCTCTGTTCTTTTGTGTGCCACTAACTGTTCTCTACAAGGAGAGATTAAATAGGCTGTGACTCTTCAGTCTGGAGAAGAGAGAGCTAGGCAGGGTTGTGCTATGAGTAGCAGAATGAAGGAGGTGAATAATAAACAAGAATTTGCTGTTTCTGACAAATTCAAATCCTACACAGCATAAAATTGGGTGCTGTTAGAAGCTGTAGAGGTCAAATATAAAGGAAGGAGACAGTAAGGCATACATGAATCCGTAAGCAACAGATTGCTCTAAGCTGGCAAAATGTTAAGTGGGATGCTCTTAAACTTATTTCATCAGCATTTTTTGCTGTGATACTGTCAGAGTAAGGAAATTGGAGGAAAGACACTGTTGATCTGAAGTGAAGTCTGGAGGGAGGTGATAATCTTGGGACTAGGAAGCCCAAGTTCCTTACTGTTTTAAAAATTTCCCTTTCATTGTGGGCAGCTCTTTCTACCTATGTTGTTCAAAGCCAACATATATTTTGTTATAGCTGTGCTAATCTCAAAATAAATTGGAATCTGACTGTGAATTTTGCTAAGTACTAATTCTTTCTACACTGTTTTCCTGTGTGACAGTGGAATAGGGAGGGTGTTGGTCTGTCTGTGTGTGGGCAAACAAAGGAAGGCATGGCCTGGGGGAAATTCAGGCTGCCTGTCATTTAAAAATAAATGAAATGGGTAGGAAAATAAATATGCAGATGCTGAGAACTTTGCCACACTGTTGAGAAGCTCTGGGATTTCCCATTCAGTAATTGGCTGGAATGCTGGATTTTGGAACTAGAAATACTAGCTTCAGTCCTGAAGCTGAGTTGTTTTTTTGCTGTTGTTGGCATCCTATCTAGAGAATAGATGCAGGAACGTGGGCTCAAGAGATATTGCAGCTCAGGAGTTGCCATGGATATTAGGAAAATGTGCCAGAAAATCATTAAACCTCAGTCCAGAAACACTGTGGATTTCAAGCCCTTCATCATATGGCACAGATGCTCCCTTTGGGCTGAGGAGTGCTGTCTGCTCTTACAGCAGATGGACCCCTTGGAATACAGCAACAAGGGCTGTGGTGTTGCCTAGAGCCTGTAGGCATGTGTTGATGAAATTCATCCACTTCTTGTATGCAGTGGGACAAACTGCTTTGCAGTGTTAGTCAAAGAGAAGAAAATTGCATTTCCAGGAGTCCTTGCACTCTGTGTGTACACAAAGAGGTAAGACCTGATGTGGTTTCCTCTACCGGCTCCTCCAGATTCTGTAAAGAGAGGTGCTTAGGAGGCATTACCATTGGAATAGCTTGTGCCAAACAGCTGTCATAAGGGGAAAACTGGCCTCATTTTCCTCTGACTTAACACATCTCATGGAAGTAGTCTCCTTTGCCCCTCAGGATGGTGCTGGACAAATGGTTACTTCCACCAGGCTTTTGAGTCATGTCCTCATATGTGTCACATCCTCTTGAGACATATCCTTAATGGTGTTGTTGGTTACACTAATGCTTTTGAATTCCTCAACCCTCATCACAAGGATATGGAATTTAAGGTGACCAGTAACAGAAAAAAACAGTTAAACCTGAAAATTCATATAATTCTGCTATTCCTGTGAGGGCTGAAACAGCTTGAAACAGTTGACTTTTTGGCAGCGAAGTCTATCTGGACCAAAGTAGGACTAAGGCAGTTGCAGAAGCACAGTGTTGTACACCCACTGTTACCTTGTCATGAGTTTTATACACCATTTATGCTTGTTTATATGAGACTATGTAGTCTTGGGATTAAGGAGACCATTTATGTGTTAAACCTGTCACTATTTGTAAATGAGCTATGAGGGTAGTCAGAGCCTGCATTCCTTTAGGCTCAGGTTTGCATGAATGCATAGATAAATTCATGCATTGCTCTCCCTCTCTACAACTGCTAGGGTACTTTAATCTGATTGCTGCAGTTCATGTTGATTTTGCGCTGATGAAACTTTGACTGGGTTGTCCTATTTTTACTTGGCTGGCACCCTGCCCTTGCTATAGCAAATACTGACAGTACTTGTCAAGGACAACACCGGTAACATCAATTCCCTTAAGTGACCTGGGGGAGGGAGGAGATAAAAAAAAAAAAAAAAATATTCAGGTTGAATCCACCTTGGCAGATGGACAGATGGTGCCTCTGGTAGGACATCCTGGGAATTCCAGAGATCTGCAATGAGGAACACAAACCTAACCTTAGGTATTTTCTTATGAATCCTGGCAGTGTTTCATCTCTGTAGCATCAGCAGGCAGACACAAGCACACACTGATATTGCCAGACTTATTAAACCAAGATTCATCTGCATATTCCAATTCTCCTAGCAAATACAAATGGAGAGAGCAGTATGTGGTATACATAATAATCACTGCGATGGGATTGGCGTTAACAGCTTACCTCGTTAGGGAGAAGCATACTGAGTTGATTCATGAGTTTGCTTCCCTGTACTACTCGAGTTATGGAGCCCAAGTAGTATCAATTGTCCCTATCCTTTTATCCCTACCTGTATTTTTATACGTGAAAATTCTTCATAACATTTTCTAAATAAATTAGCTTAAAACTTTCTCTTTTTTTGCTAAATAGAACTGACCTTTTAAATCCTTCTTTATACCTACTTCCTTTGTAGTTTCCATTAGATTTTACTATCAATTTTTACTTGTAAGAAATAATAATAGTTTTTGACTTTTCCCTCCTTTTCTTTTAGTGCTGAACTTACCATTGCTTCATGTGTTGTACTGTCAAAGTGGGCCTTTGGGAAATTAATTAGGATAAATTCAATGAACGTACAGTCTCTTTTTTGCATTTCCCAAATCTCCTCTAAGGTTTAATGTATGCCCTGTAGCAGTAGCCAAACATTATATGTTGGGGTTTTTGGGGGCTTTTTTTGTTTTTTTGTTTTCTTTTTTTCTTCCTGAAGTTGGCCATGCAAACAAGAAAATATCCTGGCTAATTATGTCCAGTGAGTTTTGATTTTATTTATTACAGTCCCAGTCTGGGATTGAAAAAGCAAACAGTATTGCATTCATTCCTACATTGATACCTGCAGTGCATTGGAGAAGTAATTAAAAAATCACAAAACAAACAAACAACCCCCCCCCCCAAAAAAAAAAACAAACAAAAAAATAACCCAACACCATTTGTCATCCGTTCTTTTAATTCTCTCTAGTATTGCTGTTTTCAGTATATAAAGACTTTTCTGCATAAATGACCATTATTTTATATTCCAGATTATTTTCTCTTTGCAATGTTCCATTCTTAGTTTTGTAGTAATGAGTTGTGCATTTTTAGGTCACATTTCTTGAATTTGGATGCTAATCAAATGTAGGACCAGTTGAAGAGATAAGAAGGGATGTATCTGTCCTCTTTTAGAACATTTCTGATTTTGAGTAAATCAGATCTCATTTACCTGATGCCACTGCAGAGTAAATAAGAGTCGTGCTGATCTGGTCCTTTAAAATGTGTTTAGTAAATGCTGTAAAGAGTAACTACAGCACTGATTTGAGCAGGGTGAACTTGTTCCTATGACTGCAATGACTTGTACATGTGGAAAAGATGCTGGAGTTGGCAACAGTTAGCTTTTGTTTTTGATATGGGGTGGAGGGACTTCTAGTTCTGGAGAGGGGGTTTGCCCTGGATGAGACCCCTGTCAGAAAGAAGGCAGTTTGAAGGTTGGTAGAGGGCTACTTAAGTGGCTTTTGGAATCAAACTTGAGTGTGGAATTGATTTTGTGGGGGTTCTTGAATCGAGTTCACTCCCATTGCTATTCCTTTAGAGTCAAAATTCATGGGATGTGCAACCTCATGGTAAATTAAAAGCCAGCTATGAGGACGCATGTAGGATATAATATCCTGTCCTTTTTTGTTTGTTTGATTTTTGCAGATGGCTTTTCTGCTTTTGCTTTGTAAAATGATGAATTCTAAACAGAACAGCTGTCTGTACAGGATGGCTTATTTGTTTCGCTTTTTTCATTTTCAAATTTATTTATATCAAATCCTTTCTGCTGATGCCAAGCCAAACTGTCAGCACATTTACCTCTATTAAAAATGTAGGTGCTCTAACAACAAAGCAATCAAACCTTAAAAAAAAAATCCTTTTATGTAAGGCATATATAACAGGCTCTTTTCCCTTCACTCCATCCGATCCCAGCACAACCTCCTCCCACAGTTCTGTCCCAACCATGTGCCTGAGGGCAGTTGGCATAAATGTTTAGATCTTCTAAATGTTTGTCTCAAAGTGGTATGTAAGTGCAGAGTCTGAGAACCAAGGTGACCAACAATGGAAATAATAATATATTTTAAAAGTTCAGTCATCAAGTTTTGCAAATCTTAGAGAGAAGAAGAACTTACCTTTGTGGCCAATTATTAAAATGACAAAAACACACTATTTTCTTTCTTCAGACTTTTTTTTAATATCTATTCAATGTGATAGAGTAACTGATTTCCATTGTCTTTGTTCACGTTACTCTTGTTCTGTTTGTACTCCATGATTTCTCATAACATAATATATTCAGAGAAGAAAATGTCGATGGCTTAAAAAAGAAAAAACTAAAGTATGCCTCAACACCTTTTAAAAAGCTGTTCAGTTGTCTAAAGTTTCAAGAGGAGAGAGAAGTTGGGAGGTGTGGTGATAAGGAAGGAATGTGGGCTGAGGAAAATCAAAGATCTGGAGAATGTTAAGACTTTCACAGCCTCTTTTTTTTACTCAGTCTTTCTCCCTTCCTCCCTCTTGTTCTGGTAGTTCCCTTCCTTCCTTTAGTCAAGGAGACCTAGCCCACTATTTTGCCACAAAGGAACATCCAGGGGAAAATAAGAGTGGGATATGCTCCTGTGGCAGTTTATTTTCTAATTCTCTCTGATCTTCGTTTGTTTTCCCCTTTGTAAATCCCTGAGGTTGTTAACACGTCTTCTGTGTGGTAACATTGGTGGGTTTCTCTTCAAAACACTTGTCTCATCTCCCCTTGAAGACATTTCTTGTATCCAAAATAATCTTTGGCCAGGGATTTCACAGATTTGTGACTCGGCAGAGCAGAGCAAAAATCCATCCTGTTGCAATTACCCTCAATCTTTTGAGTTTAGAGGAAAGACACCATTGTACTGAAGCAAAGTACAGGCTGTTACAGTAACACCATGAGTTTCATCATGAGTTACATGCATGTCCACTCTATGAAATAATCTCTGTTAATGTTATATTTTGTAATTACACATGAAATAGCTGTAGCCCATAAATAGGAAAACATGCTGAAATAAAATTAATTTAAGGTAATATTTAGGCAAATGCTTTCTTGATAGAAAAACTTCTAAATTTCATATGTTTTCTTGTTTTGGCATTGTTGACTTTTAGTGACTTAGTGGTTGTCTCAAAATTATGCATATTGGCAGTCTTAATATTTAGAATTTGTGCTCCTTTTTTCTTTCTCTCTCTGATAGTTCTCTCTTTTCCTCCTTTATTTAGGAAGAATAGAGAGTGGTGCAGGCAGAATGTGTTGTGCTGACTATAATAAAATCTAAGAGGTGCTTATTGAAAGTACTGGGTTTATTTCCAGTCAAGTGTAACATCAAATGTGTAGAACTCCTTCAGCCTTCCCACTCAAGTAATTTTGTCATTGTTATTTCTTCGTCATTCCTATCAAAGGGCCAAATTTTGACCTCTAATGTCTATGCAGTTTGTCCTTTGAATTCAGAGGAAGCACACACACAGTTTTGGAGGTGAATGTTTCATCTAGAGACATGAATGTTTTTGTGCAAGCTCTTCATATTGCTCACTTAGATGGCTAAGGTGTGTGTTTTTCAGTTCGGCTGAAGGAGGGAAAAATTTATTTGCTTCATTTATTGTTTTGTTTTAAATAAGATTCATTCACCATGATATATTCTATGAATTAATCTGGAATCTGGACGATCAGAGTCCCTGGTCTGTCACAAACTGTCTTATCACAAATCATTAAATTTGTTCCATTTATGGTACTTGCAAAAGTTGAGTTGATCTGTTTGTTTCAATTGCAAATAGGTCAGGGGCTGCTTGCTGCAAATTTTTGTCTATTAAGCCTTCTGTGATACCACTGTATTTTTTTGCTAAAATTTCTTGATTCTACTAGAATGCAAATATTATTTTTTATTTTAAATTATATGTATATAAACCCTTCAACATGAAGATCCAGGATAGTTAACAAATGGAACAACCTGTGATTTATCCATGCCTTGATTAGTTTTAATCATAGCTATTTCTTAATTTTGAGTTCTCTGACAATTAGGATAAATTTTACTTCTAATGAAGATGCAACTGCTGAGCTAGAATGGGATTATGATAATTATTAGAGTTGCAAAGAAATTTGTTTCATAAGCTCTTAGAAAGGTTAGTTATCTGACCAAAACCAAGATTGATGTGGTTGATGCTAATTAAAGAAAATAGACTAAGGAATAAAAAAGGTTTAATTCTGAATTTATGAATATCATTAAAAGCTTACATGGCTAGTTCGACTTGTGTGTTGTGCATTGTTGGGGGAAGAAGAAGTGTCTGCATGTGTAAGACAAGTAGAAACAAGAAGTGACCTTCAACTTCTTAAAACCTTTAAAAGGAAATTGTTTTAAGGGAATAAATGTGGCTGAGCCTCTGATATGGGCCTTTGGCAAACCACAAATGACGAGTAATTAGCTCTACTGCATTGGGTTAATTAATAAAATGTATCTTAAAATAGGCAGAAAGCATATTTGTCCATTACACTGATGATGTAAATTATGATAATAACACAGTACTGTTCTTTTTACCTCTCCAAAGAGCTTTATTAACGTCAGATGTTTCTTGTTGCCAGCACCCCTGTGATGTGAATATAACTACTGCTGTTGTAAATGATTTTTTTTATCACCAAATAGCAGGTAGAAGTAAAGGCAGTATGCTGAGGGCAAGGAAGGTCAGGCATGACCAAAGCACAGATGTGAGCAAATCTGCTTTTGCCGACAAAATTCATATATATCACCATAGGGCTGTCGAACCACCGTGCTTCTTGCAGACTCTAGGATTAAGCTGTTGGGGAGTTGCTGGTTCAAGGGAGCTCACATGGCCCTGCAGAGCATAGCTGGATGCAGATCATGCACCAGCCAGTCCTGTTTGTGCCATCCTGTAGGCTGCTTTTGCTTTTTTCAGCATTGACCCAAAGCCTCTAAATCTGTCTTCACCATTGCCAAGAGTAGATGTAATGGCAGAGGGGCTGATTGGGCTATTGCTGTATCAGCAGGGTGTTAGGCTTTGTTAGGTGATTTCCCACTATACCGTTAAAAGCCAAAATCTCAACCCTTCTCAGACTTCCTGCCTTGTAAGGATGGGGCAAAACCAACAGTTTTGGCTGTCCCCTTTGCTTCTTTCTTGTTTTAGAAACAAAGTGTTATCCATAGCACTGAAAAAAGCTCCTTGGTGAGCTGGAAAACGAGGCATGTGTTTCCCATTGTCTTTCCTCATTTTGTATTTGAGCCCAATGATTAATAGAAGCCATAACAATGATTTTTATAAGACTAGTATATCTTATAATTGTTTTAACAGGTGTTACAGATAGTTATACATAACATACTTTCTTCTTGAGTTCCTTATGTCTCTAATATTTGCATAATAAATAATTACTATAATAATTTAGTAAGCATTAATAAAATGAATTAATATTTCATATTAATATTTTATGTGATCTTTATAATTTTATATACAATGGCATAAATAGCGATCAAGTAAACCTGAGTTCTAGAATAAATCTTAGACTCACACAGATGACTACGTACATACAGCATATTGAGGATGAGAGGTTAGTCTGATGGGCCTCTATGCACATATACAGGTTTATTTGGGTTGTCAGTGTTTGGCAACTCTGAACAGCCTCACACTCAAGTAAGTTGATTAATGCTTGGCTGGTGGGGCTTGGGAGACTGGATACGATTATGGCCATTAGTGACATACAGGTTTTCTGCTTGCACACATTAAATACATTTTAATTGTAAGGCTTCTAGAAGAAACAGACTGACAGCTACAGTTAAAGGCAATATGCGCAGTTGAATGAAAAAAAAAACATTTCCTAAGGGTGAGATTAAATTACAAAAAAATCATGTCTTCAGCTAGTACAAATCTAGGTAGTCTCAATGACTTCAACACTATTTTGAACCTCAGTTTAGAGCAAAGCAAACCCTAATGGACTGCTGGTCTGTATGAGATAAATTGATTACCTGCTTTCTATCCAACCACCCATCACAATTGATTCAGTGGTATAAACAAGTTACTCATTTTTCAAAAATCAGACACATGGTGTAAAAGGGATTATCTAATATACAATAAGGGGGGAAAAAAAGAAAAAAAAAGGTGAACATTGAAACAATCTCTCTTTCCATTTAGACTGGTGTAACTCCATTGCATTATCTGCATTTACACCGATGTAGTTCAGTTCAGCATTCACTTCTTTGTCCTGGAGATTGGATTTGTCTCCTACAGCTTTTGTTGCTGTTTACTTCCCCAACTGCCTGCATTCTTCTTTTTATAATTTGTGTTACAGTAATACTTCAGAGGCATACCAGTTAAAATGAGGGAAAAAAGAGATTACAGAACTCATAACTGAGGAATACTTTTTCTCTCACTTATGAGATTTTCATGCTGCTTGTGTTACCACAATGTAACTCTGCCTAATTTTGATAACAATGATGCGTGTTTAATCAGAAAACAGGGGATTCTCCTTTGAAAAAAGATTTCAATAGCATTTTCACCTGTAACTCATCCTTCTCTGTGCTCAGAAGGTTTGTGACACTTTAATTGCTGATAAGTGGAGGACAAGTGGAATGTTTTTATTGAGAATGATCTTTACCTACTTTCTGGAAGCATTAAATGTTGTTGTCTTCAGTGCTTGTATTTGAAGCAAATCACAGATCAGAGGAGTAAATAATTATTTCAGGTAGTGTATAATGATTTAGCCCTAGGAAGATCTTGCCTGAATGAGGAATTAAGACAGTTTTATAATTATTTTTTCTAGCACGTTATTTTTACGGAAATATTTATAATTAATTGCATTTTTTAAAAAACTATCTCCAATTAGATGTTTACCCAACTACTGTGAACATGGAGGAAAATGCTCTCAGTCCTGGACCACCTTTTACTGCGATTGTAATGATACAGGCTACATGGGAGCTACCTGTCATAATTGTAAGTAACCCACACACACAGTGATTTCTACTACAACTGGTACGTCAAGGTGCATATAAACTAGAGAGGAGCTTTGTGATATCTCTATCATTATTATAGGACATAGTATTTTTTGACATGGTTTTAACAGGTCAAGAATTGGACTGGGAACACGCAGGAATCCATTTGCAAAAATGCGTTTCTTGACAAATATTTTGAAGAAAACAAAACCAGATTATTTTAACTAATTTTCCACATTTTTTTTTCTCAAATTATACATTGATTTCTAAAATCTTAAATCCATTTATGTTACATACATGTTTTAGACACATTGGTCATTAGACACTTAGTTGAATTTAGCTGGGCTGATCTGGGTGATTTTAATCTGTGTTTGGAGCTGTAGATCAATTTTGACACCATGAGCTTCTTTGTTCTTAGATTATCCAAAAGTTCATGTTGCAAGAACTCAGTTTTCAACAGTTTATAATTTTGGAATTTTGCTGAACTGTTATTTGGGCTGCTGCTATTAATAAAGATACAGTGTCTGAAACAATGGCAGTACATGAAGCATTCAGCTACTGAAAACCACAGCAAAAGAAGTATTAAGATGTTTTAAAAGTTTTTTTTTAAAAAAAAAACAACAAAAAACCCAAACAAAACAAAAAAAACCCAACTGTCAAGCAGCAGAGGCACAGCATGCTGAGAATTCTAATAAAAAATAGGGAGAAAAAGGAGAAGCCAAAATAAAGCCAGTTCATACATCTGACTAAAGGGGAAAACCATTAGAAAATGAAGGTAAACTTCCTGTTCTATCACTGGAAATAAAGATAAATAAAGAGTGGGTAAGAATAACAATTCCAGGAATACAACTATAACCACTCCAGGTGTTTGATGGGTGTTTGGACCGCAGCTGAGATTGGCGAGAGATGCATTTTTTATCCTGTTAAGCTAAAAACCAGAAGAGAAGAAAAGGTACTTAGTGGTTTGAAGCTGAGAATATTGGCAACTATACTGAAATTCTGGAGACTTTAATGGATTGCTAATTAATGATTAAATCATTTGTGGTGTGATGAAAGAGGCTGTTGAGAGGTCTTTTCATAGATTCGTCACCTGAACTCTACATTGTAAGCACAAAGGAAGCTCAGGGTTTGATGCAGAAATCATTCCAAGCCAGATGAAGGATGGTCAGAAAAATGCTGAGTTTATAGTTTTGAAAAGAGGGTTTACTTTTTGTCCAATGTTTTTGTTGTTCCAAAAGCCAACACCCCTCTTCAAAACCTCCAAACCCAACCCAGAGTACGTGCAGTGATTTAGGCCATAGCAGAGTATTTACACCAGCTGATGGTTGGTACAAAACTAGATGGCCAGATCAGTTGGTGAGAGGGGTGAGGCTCCTTGGGGATGGAAGAGGCCTGTTGCTATTGACCATCAAAGGTAATTAGGGATGTTAACCTCTAGGCTACATCTATGTTGTCATTAGTTTGGGGCCTGAGGCTCACTGTGTCTATGCCAGCTCAGTGTGGCTTATGTCCAGAGGAGACCATGTCATTACTGGAGAGGACTGGTTCATGACTGTTCTATGACAAATATCATAGATATTTGCATGGAGCTAGTGAACTTGTGTCTACACTCTCAAAGGCACATACATAACTGCAGTTATTTAAGGCTCATTGATGTAAAAATTACTCTGAAAATTTCTCAAGAAGATCTTGTGTTAAGACTTTCCAGCAGATCAAACTGTGCACACGTGATGTACAGCTATTGAACTGCTCAGCTTTTTTACAACCATATTATCAACAGCTAATTTGATTCCAGCTAGATTGTAGAGCCAGCTGCCCTGTAAGCCAAGCAGTGCTGATAAACAGCAGCATTAGTCTGGAGAAATGCATTCATGTACTTGAGATGTGCAATGAAACCATTTCAAAGCCGGTGGGCAAATGCAAACTGTTGATAAGAAACCTGCAGAACAAGAGACGTTATCACTTTCAGCTGATAGTGGTTGATGTACAGGAGTACCTTGTAGTAGGTGAATGGAAGCTGCAGATCTGATCTCAGCATAACTCCAGAACATCCTCAATGTGCAAGCAACTCTTCCAATCGTGTAATTCAGTGTAGTTCTGTCAAGTAAAACATCGAATTTTTTAACGTTTCAAATGTTATCTCAACAGACTCTGATTTTTACTAGAAAACTGAAGCTGACAGGCCTGAAATTGAACTTGTACCACTTTGGAGAGGCTATTTCTTTTATTAAACTGCCCTTCAGACCCAAGTCCATGCAACGACAGTGGAAAGATTTAACTGGAAATCTGCTGCAAGTCAGACATAGTATGAATAGTTTCATTGTCAGCTGGATTTCTTTCCTGTCTGAGTCGCATTAGTGTAGTTTTTGCCTTTTTTTGGTGTGGTGTTTGTCAGAAATGGGTGCCACTGGTTGAATAATGTAAAAAGACCTATTTCTTGCCATACCTCCAGGAAGAAGTGTATGACATCCATCTGTAAACCAGAATTAATTGATTTATGTTTTACCAGCTCAGACTGGGATACCTTACAATTTTAAGAACTGAGATCTGAAGATACATTGTCCCTAACTTACTGTCATCACCTATAAAGTGTTGAAATGTGTTTTGTGGTTGACACATAAGCAATCTTACTGATTTCTTGTAAGAATTCATGGACCACATTGGATCCTGCTGTGAGGAACAGCTAACAATACAGATTATCCTTGCTCCAAAGACTTTGCAGTTAAGTTTCTGAAGGGAAAAAACATGCTGGTACCAGGTGATGGACTACCAGAAAGTCTTCATCAACATCACAGGATGCAGTTTCAGGCTGCCAGGTACATAATTATTGGTAGGCGTTTTTGTAAACAAAAAGTCATAAGGTAGAGATTAAAAAGAGGAAAAAGCTGAATACTCACAGGCATGAAGGAGTGACGTGGGAGAAAGCAATAAAGTACTTGTTTGAAAAATGTAAGGCTATAGCCATAGGAGTTTGACATTTTTGACAGGTCAAATGCCAGAGTCATGACAGGTTGGAGATATGCTATGGAAAGCAAAGATAAATAGTTTGCATTTCATGTAACAGAGGGGAAGTAGTGGCAAGGCAGAACAGTAAGTTGGTAAAAGACACAGCTGAGATAGTGTTTGCATGACCATGTCAGATATGTGGGACAAGATTGTGTTTGTCATGACTGAAAATAGGTATAGTTGAAATTCAAGGTGTGTGGATGAAGCAAAAGTGCATGCCTCAAGATACATATAAAGAACTAGCTGGGTCTAGACATGGCCTTAATATAATCTTCCTAGAAGCAGTCAATTTTCTGCAAACCTTAGGTATCCTCATGCTCACTCAAATCCCTTCTGATCCCAAAAGCTCTTAAACTGTCACAGGAGGTGTGGAAATCTACCTGATCCAGATAAGGGTACACCACTGAAAGGGTATAGGGTCATGTCCTGTGAAATAGTTATTCTGTGGCAGACAAGTTTGACCCTCAAGTGTCATCTGGTTCTGCTTCTGTTCTCCTCCTCTTCTCTGAATTTAGCTGTAAATACAAGTAAAATAGTGTTGTTTTTTGGGTTTCAGTAATGTGGGAAGAATCTGAATGTATTCTAAACAGGTTGTTTCTTTCTTGCAAAGCTTATTGCTTGTTGCATAAGTTCATTTCTCTGTTTAGTAATGCTTAATTCTCCTTCACAAGATGGCAAGTATGGAATATTATCAATACCTTCCAAGTCTTTTTTCCTTTTTCTTTTTTTTTTTTTTTCCCCACTAATGTCAGTGTTTCTATCTAACAGCTGCTTGAGCTGATCTGTAGCTAAGACAGTGCTTTGAGGATACAATCTTATTTTGAGTCTGTAAAATGCTTGGTTTTGCTTTTTGGTTTATCTTTTAAATGTGCTTCACACAACTTGTATTTAAATAGGTTGGAAGATTAGCTCAGCTGAAGCCTTTTTTAATGATAGCTACTTTCCCCATTTCTACTCTGTGATGGGTACCCTACTGTTCCTTCAGGTATTGGAATAGTCTGGTATAATCCAGATAGATAGGAGAGGATCCTTTATGTAATCACCTGTGTGAACAATAGCAAAATAGATAGTAATGTAATATTTGCTTTCTGTTTTCCTCTTTTAGATAGAAACACTGATGTTAGGACACAGCTTGGGAAAAAGGCCTGGATAGGATTCAGCTCATCTATTTTTTGCTGTCTGATACTGTGACAGCTAATCTAAGATAGTCGTCTGCTCTCTCTATACATATGTATAATAGAGCGAGCTGTTTTCAAAACTTGACTAATCTCACTGTGAGAAGTGGTAAGTTCATGGACCACCTCTGAAACATGCCAGTGTCTGTCTATAGAGGGAGGCTGTCTTGGCTTAGACATACAGGAGGCAATAGAAGCTCGATCAGAATTATGGGTGTGTATATATATAGAGAAACAGAGGGAGAGGATTTACAGGTTTGCATATACATATATAAAATATTTTTAATTGAAAAGTCATAGTTTAAAACCTGCGGCCATCTCTCATACTACTAATTCTCCTTGTAATTATCATGAGATAGTGAAAGCAGTAGACCAGTGTAAAATGACCCTGAGATACAGAATGTTATAACTTTATTGCAAGGTAATGATTAGTAATCTTCTCTTTCTATGAGTTATTTTAGTTCCTTAGAAAGCCTCATCTTCCCCTTCTGAATTTCTATTATTTTTATGTATGATAGTTTTCCTCCAGTCTTGGGTGTATTTCCTTTAGTCTTAGGTGTGTTTGTATTTTTTTATTCTGAAGAGAGCTGAACGTTGATATAAAAGATGATGTGAAATAGAAAACAATGGTTTTATTCTTCATGTTCTGGGGCTGTCAACATGTCCCAAAGCTTTGCAAGGTGATAATTAACAGAATGTAATTTAATTCTGGAAATTTGCTTTAGTGTGTGATCTATCTTGCACATACAGGCATGTGTCTTATTGGCCTAGGTAATTGCTGGAGGAAAGATCCATTCAATAATGGAAATGTCATATAATCATTGATATGACATAAACTTAACATAACTTCAGGCTTTGAAAATGTATTTTTTAATATTAATGTGCTTACTGCATACATCATTTATGATCTGAAAAACTTAATGTAGCTTCAGCCAGCTCATTAGCAGTACTGGAGCTGCATCTTAAAGCACCAACCATGGATTTGGTAATTCTTCCATGTTCCAAGGTAGGGAGATGCACACACAGTTTGCTGGCTGGGCAGATGGGGTTCAGAGATTTTCGGTCTTCCAGATGCCTAACAGTGAGTCTGGTTATATAATTTGCATGTCCTGAGTAGCCCATTTTCCTGTCTGAGAATCTTGGAATAAGGTTTTTCCATGTGCATTTAAAAAAGTCTGTGTTCTTTGACTAAACAAAGCACCTTTAATATTCATATCAAGCCTTCAGTACTGTACTTGCTGTTCCTGCATTTTTTTGTTCACACCATACTTCTGGCATATGAATTTTCATTGTTTATTTTGTAATAAGTTACTGTTGTCTTAATGCTTTCCCTTTTGTGTATCTGTAAATTGTACATCTGCATTTCTCAGTGGTGTTCATTTAAAAAAAGTTTTTCCCTTTACCTGACATTTCCTCATAAATACTTCAGAGAATATTCCACTTTGAGACTTTACTGCAGAAGAGAGTATATGAGGAACTAACTCAATTCCTTTTGAAGCCTGCCTGTGTCAGGTGTGACCATCACCACAGGGTAGCCAGTACTTTCGGGAGCAAGGCTGAAATACCATGCTTTGCACAGTGTCCTTCAGGTCTTTGATTTCTTCTTTCCCTCCAGCACTGCTCTTAAAATGGTGTAGGTCTCCCTGACTACTTTCTTGCAGCAGCAGGACTTGCAGGTCACCCTGCACCAGCAGCGGGCAGGGGCCGCTGGGGTCTGTGACTGACACAGCCGTATTCAAACCTCAGCAGGGAAGCGATAGAGGAGGACAGGCTGACATGACCTCCCGTACCTCAACCAGGGGGAGCCTTTGCTTGGATGGTAGGAAATTGTCTAATCCCCAAGTGTAATGAAAGGATCCCTCCCAAACATCCATTTAGGTGACATTGTGGTAAAGGTAATTTTAAAGCTATCTATGGAAACAACAATTCTTTATCAGATGAGTAAATACATATTTTAAAAAGGAAAAATAAACCATCTGTCATCCAGGCACATCACAGCTGCATTAGTCTGTCAATAGCAGAGCTGTCAAAATCCAGTTTTTGAGAGTACAGATTTAATTTTCTGGCACTTAACAAGACAATTGTATTATAAGGGTGAGAATGACGATCATTCCGAGAGTTCATTGCCTGTTCCAATCCCTCTGCTCTTGGAGTGAGAAGAAACCTCCCATTGTATGTTGCTTTATTTGTCATTTAGAAAAAATACTTGATCGAACACTTACTACTCTGAGTCTGTAAGAACAGATCTGTCAGGCTTGAGGTATACAAGCAGAGGGTGAAACAGTCATCTCCATTCTTCCCCTAGGAGCTCTGAGTGTTTTGGTGAGAATGCTTAATTTGGTCTGTGTTGGCATTTGTGTGTATCGATTTGTCCAGTGTCAGTACGGGGCTGGTTGCAGATCCTGACAGAATTCACAGTTCTTACTGGCCTTTCCAGTCTAACCAGTACATAAGTTTTCATCTCAGAATACAATAATAATAATAA
>NW_010287418.1:0-1831 GCF_000700745.2 Antrostomus carolinensis
CCCCCGCTTTTGGCTAGGCGCTTTCAACTGTTTTACAACATTCTGACATGTATTTTTTCATGTCAGCACGCTGAAATATTTCAAGAATTCATAAATTTCTGTGAGACTCGAACTCTCAGGTAATTGATGATAATTGATTTGATAAATATTCTTGCATCTCCAGCATGTGACTATATAAGGCTGAGAAATAGCAGGATGGTGCAGCAAAATGTCAGTTCCATGAAGAATTGGTAGAAATTTTCAATTGAAGGGGCTCTCTGTTGAAAAATCAGACAGCTCATTAATTTTGTTGGCAATGTCAGATGCTAACCTAAATGCTAAGAGAATAGCCTTGATAATAAAATGTAAAGATTGTAGGTACCAGGTAAAAGTAATGGGTTTATTTGCATGGTAAAAGGTGGAGCTATTCTGAAGCTGATGCAATGAATCCATACAGCTGAACACAAAGTCTTCCGAGCCCTCTGAACAAATGTATATCAGGGACATTTATAAACAGAAATGCATACTGTATAAATACAGCTTTGAGTTATTCTGAGAAAACCTGGAACTGGAGAGAAGCTGGGTGAAATTTCTCATGTGAATACTTTCCTGGTAAGAAATGCAGTTTTAGCTCAACGTATTCTATTTGTGAAAGTTTACTGAATTTGGCCAATAGAAGTATACTTGGTGTCAATCTGAGACAATTTTTTATGATTATTTTTTATTACAGCCACTGAACAGAAAAAAAATATTATTTAAACAGCTCTATTTTTTGGCACACATTTCACATACAGATAGTCTGTCTGGCACAGTTTCTGTATTTTTATTCTCTTATTATGAAAGAATTTTCTTGAATCTGTCATGTATGTTTATAATAAAGCTCAACCCTCACTCATGTATATATTCTACTTAACAACTATGATCTGGAGGAAAGATACAAGGATAAATTAATAATATCTTTTGAAATTGTGTGGGAATTCTCACATATTTTAGAAAATTGGTCATGTTTCCTGAAGTAGTGTGTAATATCAAACATAGTGCTCTGAGTAATTACTATTGGAACTATCTTACTCAATCCTCCTCATTTTTGTTTAATTAATATAGTCTCATATCCTTCCTTATGCTAAAATATGAAATCGCCAGGGTTTTTTGTAAACAGCTGATGTACTCCATTATAAAAGCCACTAGACTTTTCTGGAAAGACAAAAAAAATTATTAGCTGTGAGTGTGATTAAATATAGATATTAAATAAAATAAAATTGATCTCGAGGCTGTATTTAAAGTATGTTTCCCCATACATTAGGAGAAAAATATGCTATAGCAGAATGATATGATCGTGGTTATTTCTTGATGTAACCTTATTTTTTTAAGGTGTTCAATAAGCCACAGTTGGCCAGGAGCAAAGAAAACATTTACAAGGAAACAATTTATGTTTCATTTCCTAGGTTTGTCTTTTCTTTTACTTGGAAGTCAATGGACTGAGATATGTGGCTGTCCTGCTTTTCCTAGGATAGGGTTAATTTTCTTCTTACTAGCTAGAAAGCACTGTGTTTGGTTTCAGTGAGGACTGTTATGAGAACAATGTTGATAACTACAAGGACACTGTTCTTGGGCAGTTTCCAAGAAGAGAGGACTGGAAGTGGGAGTGGAGAAGAAAAATGTAGTAATTAGTAAAACCCAGAATTGATAGTTGAATATGCCAATAGGATATTCCTTATCATGTTACGTCATGTTTAATATATTAACTGGGGCTGACCGGAAAGGGGGGGATTCTCTTGGGAATTGCTTGGGTTCACTTTTCCAGGATTGCAATTTCGGGTCCAGGGTTCCTTTTCGCTCCTCTGGGATCGTT
>NW_010287419.1:0-5426 GCF_000700745.2 Antrostomus carolinensis
GGGTGCTTAGAAAGGTTTGCAGAAAGCACCCAGATAGTTTACACACATGGGAGATCCAAGTGATGCCTGCAGAATTCCTCCTCCATCCCACAACTGACCCACAGGCAGAGAGCCACAATCCTCTCGTACACTTCCCAGACCAAGCACTCTTATCTATCACAGGAAAACTTCTCCCTCAAGCAAGATGGAGTTTTCCATTTTCTCTCCTCCCCTAGTTTTATGCTGTTTGCAATCGACTCTTTTTTTTTTTTTAATATTTTAAACACTTTTTAGATGTGTCATTATAAATTTTCATTTGACAAGTAAATCTTTTACTTTTTGGTTATACCAAATTATGTAGCTTTTTGATGTCTTATTCTTAATGAATATCTTCAAAGATATAATTACTGTTCATCTTGTTCTGGACACTTAATTGTAATTTGTAGTCTCAGAAATGAATAGCTTAATCTTAGGTGATGTGGCAGGAGAAAGCCTGCACTGCACAGACAGGTTAACACAGATTTCTACTAGTGGGGAATAGAAAAGGAAACTCCTTTAAATGAGTATTACTAGGAACTTCAGAATCAGGGGAGAACCACCTACTGCCTCACATTTTTCCCTTTCATATCATATCTGCCAAGAGATACCTACAAATGACAGAACTTTCATATCATCTCAAATTTCTAGACATAATCAGTAAGGACAATGCTTTAATGTTGTTAAAAAAAAATCTCAATATGAAAGAAATCAACATTAAAATATTAAATAATGTATTAAATCAGATACCTGTGAATAAGAGTTTATAATATGACTCTGAATTTCATCCATTGTGTCTGTTCCATAGGACACAGTACCTAGGTGGAGGCGCTTAAATATCATCTCGTTCTGTGTAAGTGTTCCTGTAATAAAGAAGTGGGAACATCACAGAGCAGCAAAAAACACTGTGAGAAGGCCACAAAAAACCCCCCCCAAAATCTTTCTTTTAGAAAGAAGGAATGAGTCATGAGTTAGCATTGGTTCAGTTAATTAAAGGAATGTTTGTGGAGAAAGATCAGGGTTAGTCATATTGGAAGAAATCACTGGTTCCACCTTCGAGCTGATTCTGCCAGCACAACTCAATACACAAGCTTGAGAAAAGGCAAGAATTGTGCTCTTCATGTGAAAGATAGAAAATGTAGTAGCTGGATGGAACGGACTCTCAAAAACCAACGTAAGAGTTTGCACTGGGTTTCAGAAAAGCTAAAGAAAAAAAAATAACCCAACCACATAACAACAAAAAAAACAACCCCCCCCGCCCCCCAAAATAACAAAACTCACCCCCTCAAAAAAACCCAAAACAACAAAAACCAAAACCCAAACCCCCCAAAACCCTCAAAATTCACAAACTTGCACTTTGAATGTCTGTATGCAGGAGACATTCTGGCAGGGGGGCACGTTCTGTGTTATCTACAGTAAGTCATCCAGACCTAACACCACTTGCAAATTTGACAGGCGTCGCCTCTGACCAAAATAAGCCAGAACGAAGGAAAATCAGTGTTTCCAGAGCTCTCTTCACATCTGTGAGAAACTACAGGGTGTCAGTCACTGACTGACACTTTGTGTCCACCTCTGCCAACTAGTCACATCCTCTGGGCTGGAAAAGCTCTAATTGAGGGGTGGGGGCTCCAGTCTCCCATGATGGGGCACATCAGGCAAAAAGAGGTCACCACCACCCAGCTTCCCGTGGTCACCTCACAACGGGTTATTTGGATAATGGGACTTCCAAAAACTTTTACTGGTTACTAATAATATAGTATAAAACTATTCTTACATTTAACCACACAGTTTGGGGTCATTATAATACACTGAGGTGCTGATCTCTTTTCTCTGGCCACCAACGAATGCCAGGAGCAGAGGGAATGGCAGGAAGATGTGGCAGGGGAGGGTGAGGTTGGCCATGAGGAAAAGGTTCTTGAGGCAGAGGGTGGTGGAGCACTGGAACAGGCTCCCCAGGGAGGTGCTCATGGCACCAAGCCTGACAAGATTCCAGCAGCATTTGGCCAACATGTGCCCTCAGGGACATGGTGTGAATGTTGGGATTGTCCTGTGCAGGGACAGGAGTTGGACTGGATGATCCTTGTGCGTCCCTCCCAGCTCACAACAGACTCACAGAATCACACAGAATGGTGGGGCTGGAAGGGACCTCAGGAGATCATCCAGTCCAACCCCCCTCAAATCATCTCTTCCTGTATTGCCAGCACTAGATGATCATCCAAACTCCCACTGTACCATCAAAAAATTACACTTTCCATTCGCTTTTCCTTATATGTTTTTGAGGATTTTTTTTTCCTATAGTCATATTATTTGAATTTTTAAAAAAATATTTAAAATAAGGTTTATGTGAAGTGTGTAAATTCTCCACAGAATAGGTAGGACATTAGCAAAAATTCACATGAAAAGTGGAATATTGCCAAGGTTGGAAAACAGTCCAGGAAGAGAAAGTTCCTCATCTCTAGAACTAGCAAGTTAGAAATTTTTGGTTACTTTTATACAAGGAATAAGAAGATAATTTTGTTTTTACAGTAATAATATAAAACCATGAGAAATTACTTCTGCCTTTAGAAGCTGTACGTTTATTGAGACCTTTTGTTAAATTTGTTGATGAAATTTTTCATTTTAATTATAGACTAGAAAAATCCAATCTCCAGTTTCCACATGAGAAACGTGAAAGTTTCTACTAACAAATATCCATTTCTGAAAAAAACAAAACAAAACAAAAACCAAACCAAAACCAAAACCTACCCACTTATAGCTCAATAATGTTTATTACAAGAAATTTCCAAGTAAATCTGCATCACCTTCCTTCCTTTCCAAGCATGCTAATATCTTCTCACTGCCCTTCGCTTTGCCAAGCCTTTGGATTAAAATAAACACTCCCTAGGAGCTGTGAAAATAAATGCTACTCAAAACTTGAGACAGCAGGCAACTGTCAAACCCGCTTCCCATTAGTCCTGTAATTGCTGCTTGGGAAAACTGAGCAGGAAACAAAATTAGCCCTGTGATTATTATATGGAAAGATTATTTCTTCTGACACCATTAAATCAGTCCAACTTCAAATCCCATCTGGTGAGGGAAAGGTAAATAGGTGGAAAAATTCTCTGTTCCCCCTGCTGCAAGCCTTTCTCAGCAAGAAGAGGAGAAAAGCTTCTGAGCAGGAAAATATGGATTTTCCTGTCTTGCAACAATCAGGAGTCAGGGAAGGAGGTTTAGGAAAAATAAGTGAGGAAAAAGAATCAACTCGTAAAGACACAGAAATAAAACATTCCCACAATCCTGATTCAATACTGGCATCTTATACGTTACTTACACGATCCTTTTGATCAGCTATATTAATAGGAAGCATCTATGATATGTGAACAGAGGCTGCAAAACCTCCTGAACCAGCTACACAAAATTGTAAGGAAATAAATTGAAAAGGAAATAATTTTTTAAAAAGGAAATAAATTTAAAATTTTAAATTTAAAAAAATAAAAATAATTTTTAAAATTTAAAAAAAGCAAAGCAAGAAAAGAAACAACAATTCCTGTTTGCGACTGCTTCTCAAGACCAGCGTCAGGCTTTCAACAACAGTCACAATGAACCCGATGGGTTACTAGGCAAGCATGGGTAGCTGCATTTATGAAAAAACTCCCCAAAAGTTCTACAAAAAATAAACCAAAATATATCTTTTTCAGTCATCCACGTGGACGTCCAGTTTCATCGCGTGTACAAATTAACAATTTACTTCTCAATTCTCCTAATGAATGAAACACCCAAATTGGGACAGAAACATTCCCAACAACTCCTTCCAAATATCCCACGCTGCCAATCCATCCCGTTGGAACTTTAGCAGCAGTTCTGTCTTAAATCGGAGTCTTTTAGTTGAAGACTAATACACCTTGACAAAACAACACAGCTTTTACTTTATACTCCCCAAAACATGAGCCCTTCCAATATTTAGAAGTAGATTTTCTAACACAGTCCTCGTTAGGAATGAAAACGAACCCAAAATGGAGCTCTCTAGTCTGCTCCAGGTGATAAGTACTAAAGAACAGCGAAGGAGCTTGTGATTTATAATAAAGCTTTTCCAAAATTCACTTAGCAATTCCACGCTTTCAGTTCATTGCTAAAGTGAAGAGTTATTGGATTTTAAAAAAAAAAAAAAAAAAAGCTTATTTTAGATCCATTTCCAGAAATTATACTAGTTTGTAGATGATCTATTACTACTATTAGACATTCTTAAACTTTGCTCTGGAATGCAGGTATCACACAAGGAAAATATCCTGATAAAAAGTCGGTATATAATTGCTGAAGAAAAATTTAGTATGTTCTTTAATGAAATTAAGCCAAGAGCTTTTTATTTCTTTATTTATTTTTTTCCCTTTTTTCTCCCCTACAATTGTATCATTAAACACAGAGTAAAGCAGGCAAAGAGGAAATTAATTTCTAAGGAAAAAGTCCTGAAGGCATCATTCCCTGGGTGGCAACAGATGTGATTCACAACAGAGCTGTGGAGTTGGGGTTTTTTATTTTGTTTTTGAGAAGCAGATGCAGATCTTTCTCATCCTATATTCCTAGATGGTAATTTGGACCGATACCAACAATCTAAAAAGACCAAAACTAAAAAAACATGTACAGCAGAGTAATTAATAACTTGGTGAGAAATGGAGAAGGTAACTTCTCATCAATATGAGTGCTTTGTTTGAGCTATTTGCTTAGAGAGATAAAAAGTCTGTGTGAATGTGAACATTTTGATGGAACCTTTAGGAAGATCAGGCCCAATGCTCTTAGACTGTCAGCAACAATCTGGAGATGTAAATTCTTTGGAGGAAAGCTGAAAAAAAAATATAACCTGGCATAGAAAGTGAAAAGAAAATTAAAAAACTCATAGTAAAAACACTTATAGATGATGTCTGTTTGCTCCACTGCTCCACTTAGGATCAGGCCAGGAACAAAACCACCATGAAACCTCAACCCAACCCCAGTACAACACATTACAAATGGGGGCAAAGACAAAGAGAGCTGAGCTATGTCCTTTCCTGGGCAGAACAGGTAACACAGTTACGAAGCGCAGTGGCTATTTCCTCTGTGCCTTCCACCTCCCACAAGAAGGACAGCAACATCTAAGAGCAACCAACATCCCTACTCACTGGATACACCACGTGGATGGGAGTCCAACAGAATCATAGAACCATGGAATGGTTTCGGCTGGGAGGGACCTTAAAGCTCATCCAGTTCCAACCCCCCTGCCAGCAGCAGGGACACCTTCCACCAGACCAGGTTGCTCAAAGCCTCATCCACCCGGGCCAAGAACCCTTCCAGGGAGGAGCAGCCACAGCTTCTCTGGCCAACCTGGAACACTGTCTCTCCACCCTCACACCAAACTATTTCATCCCAGTATCTCATCTAAATCTCCCCTCTTTCAGTTT
>NW_010287420.1:0-7660 GCF_000700745.2 Antrostomus carolinensis
TTCTATGATTCTATGATTCTATGATCTTCCTTTCTTGTTTTAATTTCTGTGAACATGGTGGATGTCAAGACTGAGGAGCTATGTTTGAGCAAGCTTTAAACAAACACAATCTAATTAACTCTGCAAAGAAGGGTTAATAAGCTGAATAAATGTATGCATTACATGCCTTGTTCTGGGGCACAAAACAGGAACCCTTAGTATGAAATCATTATGAAAAAAACCCAATCCCCTACCAAAACACTACTTTGTCAAATCTGAAGTACTGTTTCATTATGTTGGGCACTTTGACATGGAAATCAACCAAAAAAGTAATTGTCTCATAGGCCCATATGAGAATTGGAGCAAATGTGCAGTTGGTTTCCTTCAGTGTGAGTGAATCCTGGGGACCTGGACATAAGCCAGCTCACACCAGCTGGCCTACAGCCAGCCTTCTGCTGCTGCTGTTCAGACATTGGGAATAGACATAGACTGCCTCTCCCCTGCATGGATTAATCCCAAAGGGACACAGAGTGCTGATTAGGTATGAATTTACCAACTTCACTTTAGAAAGCATTGACTACCATGTTTATAAATATGTGTGTGTAGAAGCATATACAGGATTTAGAGACATGCTTATGTGACTGCACAGTGCCCTTTCCCCAGTGGCTACCCCTTCATATAATAGGTTGGACAAACTGAAAAGGTAAATCACATTTTCAACAAGCTTCTCAAAGACTTGGCATCATCTTGATTCTCATTATAATTCACTTACCACAGAAGGGCTGAATTGGAAAACTCACAACAAAACATATTGACATTTCAAGCCTTTTTCACCCACATTATTTACAGTTTCTTGCCTTGCTGAGTTTTATTGAAACTCTTGTTTTGCTCTTTTGTTGAGCATCTGAAAACTACTGGGCTGAAAAATACGCTATATCTTTTCTGTCTGTAATTAGCTCTTAAATGATTCCAATTCCCAATGAAATGTTTTTACATGTGGAAAAGAAATTTATTAAAAATTTAATGTAAGTACATTCCCCTTTGCAAAATCAGGAAGAGAATTATGGCATAAGAGCTCTGAAATATAATTTTCCCCTTAAAAACAAAGCATGAACCTTATATAAAAAGTAAGTACAACCTGTTCATTGGACACAGTTTTTCTATGACTAATACAATTACAAGTAACAAATGTTAGATAATAAATGTTTAGTGGAGGGCTGGAAAGAATGTTTCATTTTGTGGGCTGGAAATATGTGTGTTACTGACTTTTGCTATGTTCCACTTTAATCTAGCTCAATCTGAATCAATTCAATACTAAATGCTACTGCCATTTTAAGGCCATGGTTAAAGGCTGGTCTCAGTTTGCCATCTAACAGAGCTTTATGTGTTTACAAAACCACCGCTACCTTTTGCACTATTGTTAGCAGTGTTGGTAGAGAAGCAGAAGGATAAAAGGACTGGAAATAGTCCTTTAGCCTTTTGGTATTTCTTCCAGTTCAGTCCTAACACTGGAAAAAGATTGATATGTTGGCACTATCAGTATTAAACATGGGAGATGAATAAAAGCTTTTTCTCTCAGAAATCCAACATTAGTTAACTCTGAGAGTAATGTAAGTATAATGACAAAATTTGTGAATAAACAGAAGGAGACAAAGGATTCAATGTATTGTTCCTGAGATTAACCCTGAGACAAGTCAAAATAATACATGGCATTAAAAAAAAAATAACCCCTTAAACTACTGATGTGCCTGCAGTTGAAATATCTTTCTGTTAATTTAAGGACACTTACTACAGAAACAAATTTTCATCCAAACTGTGTGAATGAAATTTTAAGCAGTTTTTATGGAGCACCATATTTTTATTACATGTCCATATTTACTCTTTACTGTCCGAAGCTGTGCACTCTAAAACTTCATAGTGGATAGAGATAAATGATAAACAACTTTGTTTTCTGAGAGATTTATAGCATTTTTGTAGTGCCAGTAATCATAAATTTCACTGGAGTAAACAGCTAAAACTTGTCCAGTTTGACATTAATACAAATGTGGAGAATGTGCTACTTTATGAAAAAAGTCTACTTTGAAAATGGTATTGAAAAGCCATTAGATATGAGAAAGAATCAGTTGACTAATGCCCGGAGCATTGCAAACTTAATGCTGGGCCCAATACCACTTGTCAGTGTACAAGCGCATAGTAAAACAAATTGGTGCATGCTGGTGAAAGGTTTAAAAAAAGTCCCTTGCACCTGGAATTACAAATGAAAGGTAACATACCCACAGGAATATTGTATTTGCATTTGAGTGGTAGTTCACTGAAGCCCTAAGTGAAATCTGCCATCAAACAAGTAATTTTAAAACTTGCAGTTGGTTTTACAAGGTCCGTGATTTTGCTGCAGGATTTTTTCAGGGGTGTGATGCTAAGTACAGATTTTTTAAAAATGAAACCTTGAGAGGGCTTTTGTTTGGAGTTTTTTGTTTATTTTTCTTTCTCTTTGGGGGTAGACTTCAGGGTTGGTTTAATTGATGAAAAATGTTGGTAATAACATTGAAGATTTTACCTGTACAAATGTTTCATGACCTATCAGTAGCTGATAGTCCACAATGCTTTCTGCAAGCTAGTCTCAAATAATTTGTAGCTGTCCAAGTAGCAACTCGCTTTAAAGGTATTTTTTTCCTGGTGCTGAATGTGAATTCTCCCTTCTGTAAGTCTGACAAAGCACTTAGTGTTTTGTGGGTTTGTTTTTTTGGACAAATTAAGAACTTTTAGCCTCTCACTATATTTCATTATCCCTTTCTTTAACAAAAGAAAGATAAAGTCCCCAAATGACCAGTAAGTAGCATGTCACTCTTGCAGAACTGTATGTATTACAAATTACTGTGATTGTTAATGATTGAGCAAGGTTTTTTATGCAGATTCTATGTATTTTGTTGCTGGTAGCCATTTTCACTTCAACACATTAAGGAAGCCATGAATTATGTCATTTCTTAGCAGAGATAGTCTGACAGACTTGTATTTGTTACATTATTTCATAGATAGGTTAGTGTTCTGGTTAAAGTGCTAGTCAGACATGAAGAAGATTGAAGTTTATTCTTAAATTTGCCTTTTACAGTATGATCTGGGCAGACCACTTAATTTTGCTGCTCACTAGTTGCCTTGCTCCTGAGTGTTCTCAAAGCACAGGTTTTTCCTTGCTGTGTGCATGAACTTGTACAACAGAAAAGAATAATCACCAAAAATAGTTTTAGGGTACAAGTGTGTAAGCTCAGTAACAAAATACTTTAAACTACCATTTTGGTAGGCATTGAACAAAAGGGAAGATGTGTGTTAGGCTAACTGACACCCCTCCCCTGTATAATTGTATTTTCCTTGTGTTGCTCCAAGAGGTGATTTTTTTCCTATAATAAAAAATCTGTTTGTAGCATTGGGGTAAGGTCTTGACTTAATGCTAGTTAATTTAGTATTTATTTGTTCATTTTAGAATTTATTTTTCTGCAGACAAGATTCTATGAGCTTCTATTGACTTCGTTTTACATTTCAACAGAAGGATTTTCAAATTTCTGTTTTAATGGCTTAACCTTTAGCTGAAGTATCTTTCTTGTAAGATGTTGAGAGCTGATGGCCCTGTCACTGTATCCACTTTGTACTGACCTGTAACTGCTGTCCTTGTTTTCCATAGTTATCTATGCATCAGGTCACTTGTTCGAGACTATAGTAAACAATAAAATTGTGTGCAGTTGACTTGTGATGTTTTTAGCTCCTTCATAACAGCAGGAAATTGGTGCTATTCTGCTTTCACAGGCTCTGCCTTTTCCTCAATAAGTAGTTTATTGAGCTCTAAAGATGTTTGTTTTGCTGTATATTTTAAGCACGTGCTTTTTGCAAGGATTTGTTGGCTGTCCATTACTGTTGCGGAGAATCTGAATGCAGGTTGTGTTCCCCTACAGGTTTTGGTGGGAATAAGCTATGTTCTTATACGGCTGCATGTTAATCCAGTCAACCCAACTGTAGCTTGATACTGGTACTATAAAAGCCTTTGTAGAATCCTTCATTGCTGTTTTTTTTGGGGGGGAGAGTGATTTATGAATGATGATCAAATATCTAAAGTCATGCTGTATGGTGTCTGGAGGTTCACTAGTCTACCTAACACCTATTTCACTGCTGTTTCTTTCTAGAAAGCTGAAAAGAAAATAGTAATTTAGAAATATCCCTCTGCCTCCCAGAGAGGTAAATCTGAGTCAAACTGCTTCTGCCAATGCTGGCTGCTTTCATAGGCTGCAGGGATCACTTAAGATACTGTTTCCTGTTTTTCCATGACTCTTCTTTCCATGACTCCTCTTTTCCATGACTCTTTAATGGGGAGTGATCCTATCCTTTCTGATACTACTTGAGTTATGCTGTGCAGTACTTGGTACATCTGCTTAATCTTAGCAGCACTCCCTCAAAATCTGTGGTGTGTCTTGAGCAAATGAAACGTGGAGTCATCTCAATAACAAAGCACATGTAAAAATAACTGGAATCGCATGCTAGTGGAAGCAAGAATATCACTTGAAATGATCATTGTATAATGGATACATTGTGTTGATTCAGTATGTATGGAATGTTGTTCATACTTCAGCTCTATTAGAAGTGATTAAAAATAAAATTCCTAGATGCTCTGGACAAGACTCAAAGATAGTGAGCTAAATTGACTAAATTCTTTGTACACTTAGGCCTCTACTAGCTTTAATCTTTTCATAGGCTCTTATGTACTCTACACTAATGTCTGAGTCAGATATTGTTTCATTTATACATATTGGATCTGAAAGAAGAAAAAATCATTTTCATCTAAAAATATTAGGTTAAGTATTGGATTTACAAGGAAAGGTATAAAAAAACCCCAACAAAAACAAACTGTTGTATTGGTCTGCAGTCCTCCTGTGTTTTCAGAAACCTGTATAGTATTTATTTCCCTACTTGAAGAAAAAGGAAATGAGAAAGTTATGGAGAAGGGAAATAAGAATGATCAAAGATGTTAAATTATTTCTGTTTGAGGATTAAGTAAATAGTGTGAGCTAGGCTCAGAAAGTAATGACTGAGGGGATATGAAGGCTTATAAACTCTGGAGCAATTGCTAAATTTTTTTCTGTCTTTTCTGATACAGAAGCCTATTATTGTTAGTTGAAACTAGTAGACAGTAGGGGTAAGAAAAAAAAAGAATAAAATGACATGCAGTTCCTGCTACATGGAGAGGTAATTATTTGCCAGCAGGGACTGTGAATGTTTAAATATGATGTACATCTAAAAGTGACCAAGCATATTTGTGGAGTAAGAAGCTATTAAGGTCTATTTAGGACAAGGACATCAGCTCTACCTTGAGAAATCATTGTGCTACAGATCTCTCATATTGAAAAGTATTCTGAGGAAGTATTACATAATGCCTGGTGTGCTGTCTATATATCTATTACTGGTCAACTTTTTCCTTTAGGGACACCTATCCAGATTTCAGTTTGCCAAGTCATGCTTTTTTGCCATATGGAATGAAAAACCACAAAAGTACATCTATGTATGTGGGAGAAAAATAAAAAGACTCTAAAAGTACTTTTAGCTATGCTTTATTTCATTATTGGTGAATTAATATATATTTTCTGTAATAATCTCAACAGCTGACCATAAGTATCTGTGATTTATTCTTCTCTAACATCTATCAGATAACTTCTTGTGTGTAAACATAGAGTTTATTAGACTTTCTGTACAGCCTTCTTTCACAGCAGATGCTAAAACAGTAATGCTGTTGTTCAGTATGAGCATGGACAGAATATATGTTAATACTCAACAAGAGCTGCTTTCACACTAGACTGGAGATTTGCTTTATGGCATGTCAAATGTAGAGGGATATTCTACTCAGCATCAGTCAGCCACTGTGGAAATGCTAACCAACATATAAATGCGATAATAAGGCAATTTTTCAAAAGGAAGAAATGTCCTGATACAGAAAGATGTACATAACATTAGAGACACAGGTGATCACAGCTCTACTTATCTGCTTGTATTTAAAAATGTGCTTTGTGGCTGGATGACTAACAAATTAATTTAACTGAAACTACAGCTAAAACTTCAGGTACACAGAATGTAATTTAGCCCCTTGTCTGTCTACAAAGCAGCTTTGGAACTTTAATGACCACAAGCGCTTGGGGTTTTGACTTTACATCTCATGGATATTTAGTTTATCATTAACCACATGTTCTGTCCAACATTCAAACATAATTAATTACCATGATAAATAGAGTGGTGATTTTTAATTTCTTTGACCTTATGAAGGTGTGAATGACTTGTTCAAATACACTAAGGAAAAAAAAATCTCATGGTACATAATAGAGAAGCAATTAAGTGTATTGAAGCAAAGGAGACTTGCTTATATTCTCTATGAAGTGGCTCTCATTCTAGTGGTAAGAATTTTTTTGTCTATCTGTGAAGTAAAAGTAGTGATAAGAGCAATATTCTGATGCTGGTTTCATCAATTGTGTGTTTTAAATCTGTGCTAATCTGTTCTCATTGATTTGCCCAACTGGACCGATTGCCACTGAAATATTGTACCTTTTCTGATGGTGAAAAAAGAAACTAAAACTTTTTCAGGAATATATTTGCATGTAAAATAAACTTCAATTAAAAAAATGTCTGCTGTCACTATATTTCACTTATCAAATTTATTATTATATATCTCCTGATGGAAAACCTTCCAAAACTTAGAGAAGCAAATGACAGGGAAAACATAGTGTCCTTTCACAACACTTACCATCCTGATAATAGGTTCTGTGAAGTTTTAGAATTTTTTTATTTTTTTCAATGTAAGAAGATAGTGCAAGCTGACAAAGCTCTGATATATTTCACTAATGTTTTTTGATATGTGTTGAAATCTCACCAGCAGGGTGAATTGGGGGTTAAAAAAAAAAAAAATCATTAAACAATGGGGTTAAGGCAACCAAAATTACAAACAATTAGAAGAATGCAAATGGTAGCTGAGATCAATCAAGCTGCAGGTGATCCTTAGTGCAGCTGACACAGCCTCTTGTTTGATGGGCAAAATGATTATTGTAGAGTAGCCTTTCTGACTAAAAGGGTTAGAATTCCTTCGTCAAGTGCCCCTTCAAAAAGGGAAGTACTTTCTGTGCTAGGAAGTGCAATTTATCAGCATAAAAATAATGATGGCTTTTGTACCTTGCAGGAAGATATTAGGCAGAAAGCATATGAATCTGAGCTATTTTTTTCCTTCTGATGTGCTTTTTTAAAAAGGGGCATTTTTCTGCCAATATGATCTACCTAGTCATTTCAGTCAGCTTGAGGCATAAAGTTTTGGGTGCCAGCTCCCTCTCCCCTAAGCCATAGAATGGCTTTCAGTTATTTTTAGACCTGTTTTAATACCAAATCAGAGGCAGTGTTTGATTAATGAGAATTATCAAGAGCTAGGTTCAGTGTCCCTTGGTCTTTCCTTGTACAAACTTGATGGAAACTCATGACGTTAATAAACTTTATGTATTGAAACCTCTCTTCTTCTGTAGCCTCAAGATAGGATATTCCTTATGGATGTTTCTTCTCCTAAATGTCTGTATTGGGTTTGTGTGGCAAGGTTTTAGTAGCGGAGGGGAGACATAAAGACTTCTGTGAGAGAAGCTGCCAGAAGCTTCCCCCATGTCCGACACAGCCA
>NW_010287420.1:7671-7905 GCF_000700745.2 Antrostomus carolinensis
AGACGGACCCGCTGCTGGCGAAGGCCAAGCCCATCAGTAATGCCTCTGTGAGAACATAATTAAGAAAAAAAAAAGGGAAGAGGGGAAAAAAAAGCTGCATACTTTGCAACTAGAGAGAGAGGAGTGAGAAGATGTGAGAGAAAAAACTCTGCAGACACCAAGGTCAGTGAGGGGCAGGAGGTGTTCCAGGCGCTGGAGCAGAAATTCCCTTGCAACTTGTGGTGAAGACCATGG
>NW_010287421.1:0-2520 GCF_000700745.2 Antrostomus carolinensis
AGGCTGCAATCAAAGCTTAAGGCTTTCCATATCTTATCCTCCATGTGTAATTTTGCTTGTTCACATCTTTAAAAGGCTGCTAACCCCTATTAAGCAGTTAGTAGTCCATTTAAAATGCATATAAAATACACTTACAATATAAAAAGTGACCAGATTAATTTTTCCTTCCACCGTTTGACATCAGTTTTTTAACATTTTTAACTTCTGCATTTAGGCCATTTAAATTGCAGTCCTGCTTTGGCCTGGCAGCATTGCACAAGCACGTGCTTGAAAGATGACATTGGGCCTCTCTGCTAGAGGGTCAGTAGGATTTGCAGCACCATTCTCCCATTCCTGCAGACCAGTGCATAGAACATGACTTTTCTAAAAACTGGTCAAGTCTCATCCCCATTTGCTTTGAAGAAGCAGGTTTTGGATGACTACACTGTAACAGTGACACAACTTGTCTCTGATGCTTCAGGGCTTTGGTGCAGTGCCCAGGCGGTAGGACCTGTCACGGCCAGCCCTGTCACACACCAGGGAGATGTCATGGGGTGGGTCCCAGAGGTGCAGTGCACCAAGGAGGAGCCCAGCACTACAAGTTGCTTTAGGGCCCTTCCTTCTTCTCCCATCTGCTGGGTAACATCTGCTCTTGCCTGAGTGAGAACATGACACATTGTGTGGGCACCAAGAGCAGTGTGTAGTGAGTTGTTGCCACCATTTTCTCTGCAGAACACTGTATGCAAACTGGGCTTGATCCTGCAAGCTTATGATGCCTAGCAGCAGTGACAGCTGAAGGTGTCATGGCATAGGATATATTTTACCTGCATTCTAAGTAAACTGGAAGATGACTGTGTGTTGAACAAGTCTGTCAGATAAATACGACCCCAAGTGATGTAGCACTGATGTTTGTTTCCGGTGGACCAGGAACTTACCCCACTGTAAAGTTAATATATTCCTGCTTTGGAGAGGCACTGTGCTGATCCCATTGACAATCAGCAAAAAGGGCTTGAATAATTTTTATAGGAATTTATCTTTTTACTCTTCATGAGAGGAACTGGGAAAATCAGCCAAGAAAATTACTTCAGAATATTCTGGTGTCTGCTAAAACATTTGCTCATTGTAATGACAATTTCTTCTGTCCTGGAGAGGGAATGGGTGACATTTCTCAGGATTATACAGTGCTCCACGTACTGTGGCTGAACTGCCGGCTGAGTCCCCAAGACAGGACAGTATTTGGCTCAATGCTTCACAGGTTCTGTTCAACTCCTCTCGTGAACAGAAAGACTGGGAGGTAGCCAAGGAAAGAAAATGTACAGCAAAACACAGATGACATGAATGGCATAATAAACAAAAGCAAATGTGCCTCTTTACATAGTCAATGTGAGGGAGGTGGGAACAAAATATGTTTCAACAACAACAAAAGAAAACTGGTACCCAAACCCAGGAGGCTTTGCAGACAAAGAAAGATGCTACCAGTGATCATAAGTGAGGTAGCATTTGCAGATCACTAGATACCAACTGTGAGGAAATTACTGTTGTGGGTACCAAATCCATACAACAGCCCAAATAAATGACACAAGTATGATGTCCGAGTTTAAGGCTTCCAGTGAAATATTGTTGGCACTTGGTCTGGCAAACCCAGAACCCTTCACAAATCTATTAGATGGATCAAAGTTCATTACTCCCCTGCCATGTAACTGTGTACTCTCAGGTGCAGTCCAGTTTTTTTGGACACAGACCAAAGGGAAACAATGAAAGAAATTAAACATTGTTTAAATTTGAATGACTCTCAAGTGCAGATGATGGTACTCTTGAAATTCAAGATGCCTTGAAGTTATAGACATGCCTGGCTTATGGGTTGCTATAATGTTGCTGTTACTATAATGTCAAGACCACTGTGAAAATATGTGTATTTATCAGCATGCAGAGTTTTCACTGCATGTCTGAGTAGTAATAAATGGAATGATAATGGATATTTTGGTCCCACCTTGGACAAAGCTTGCAATGAGCTAGGAGTTTTACCTACCAGTTTCACGTATCAACATCACACACTAAGAAACCAAAACCCTTACTCTCTAGACAGACAATGGGTGAGTGAGAAAACTAATAGGTAAGGTGACTTTCCAAGGTTATTTCAGAGTCAGAGTTGAAGTTCCTAACTTCAGTTGTATCTTATGTTTAAATATGCCATAGGTTAAGCCCCTCAGTGCTGCTGGGAGCAGGGTACATTAGATAAATCAGAGTATTCAGAAGGCAAAGAATTACTTTAACAAGATAAAAGGTTCTGCAATTCCTGTACTTAAATGAAAATAAGAATTAATAAAATAATAGTTCTTAGATAGCACGTTTATATCTCTTAGAATTAACAGAGGAAGACAATATATTCCTGCTTTATATCAAGCTATCTGTGTCTCAGGAGGAAGATTTTTCCCTCCCACAGGGGATTTAGTGAAAGCTGTGAGGACTGTCCTTAAACTGTAAGTGTTTTGAGGTAGGGGTAAATAACAGGTCTTTCATAGAATCATAGAATCATAGAAT
>NW_010287422.1:0-8580 GCF_000700745.2 Antrostomus carolinensis
TATATATTTCTGAGACCTCCACTACCTTGTGGAGGTAACCAGGGGTTTGAAGGCAATTGGCTATGCTCTGAGCCCAGCCCTAACCCTGAACATGACTCTGTAAGCCTCCTTCCCCCAGGCTAAGCATGTGTTTTAATCCTGATGCTGGCAGTTGTACAAAAGGCATGTTGTACAGGGAATTTTTAGTTCCCATGTTGATTAGGTGCCCTCACCTGTCCATGCACCAGTGTTGTATTGGATGGGTAGAGTGGTCTGTGGATACACTAGGCAAACTAAGACCTTTTTAGTGCCAGTAAAACCATCTATAGCCTTCATGCTGCCAAACACTCCCTACACATTCCGTTTTACATTCTTAAAACTCGTTTAGAAAGAGCCGATGAATTATTTCATTTTTCCTCAGGTTGCTCTCCGCACTGCAGCAGTGGAGGTGTTTGCTTGTTTGTTTGCTTGTTTGTTTGCTTATTCAGAGGCCTCAGCAGCATCAGTGACGTTTTCCCCACACATCCAGCAGTTGGGCTTGAGGGAGCTGCTCTGCCTGGGGAGAGGGGAAGTGTCAGCTGCCCCAGCCCCTGTGCCCCGGGCAAGTTTGCCCAGGACAGGCAGGATGCCCCATGTTTGCTTCGTTATGGTTGCTGGAAAAACAGGGTGCTAGCCTAACAGTTCTTTGATGATCAAACTGCGCTAACAATTTTAAGGATCCAGGTACATCCTTGTTTCCCCCATGGACAAATTTCCATGTATAGAAATGTTTTTTTTTGTTTGTTTGTTTTTTGTTTTTTGTTTTTTTTTTCCCCTGCCAAAAGGAAATAGAGAGTTTTAATGCTTTGAGGATTTCCATAGGGAAATTGCAAAGATTTTTTTTCTTCCTGTAAACCTTAGATCTCAGGAAAGTAAAGCCTTAGAAATAAGTTAAATCTCAGAAAAGTGAAAAGGAGAGGAGCAAATATGAAAACTTTTATCCCAGTCAACAAAACCAAATTCAAAAGAAATTAAGGGTTTCCAAAATGAAGAGAAGAATAATGTAAAATAATATTTCCCCTTTTGCTTTCTGGGGAGAATGCACTTTATCTTGTTCAGTTGTGTTAGGCTGACATGAAGAGAGTTCTTTTATAGTCTCTTTCCTGGGAGTGCATAGTTGGGAAGTTCACTGAGTTTTAGTTGGCTAAAAAAAAAGCTGGAAAGATGTGAGTATTCAGCTAGATCACATTATTTTAATTTGTGTTATTTCCTTTTGCAGATACTTTCAAAACATAGTTATGTACATAATGGAACAGTGCACTCGTATTAAAGCAAGTAGAATTTAGTATAATTTAATGTAATTTCTAAATAGGCACACATGCTCTTTGCTACATATGCAGTATGGTGAAGACTTCTCTAGGGACTCATAATTTCGAGAACTTCTGTGTTCGATGCCAACATGGGAGACTTTTAAAGGGCCTTATTTAAAAATATCTGTGCAAACAATGAAGATTTAATTCTTTCTTTTGTTCCTGGAATATTTGCTTATCTAGTATTTTCTGGTTTAGCTTTCTAATGCCACATCTGATACTCTGGTGTGGACTGGCAAATTTACATCTGTTGCAGTATATATTTGCCTTACTTTTTAAAAGATTTTTAGATATAACACATAGTTGGCGTGGAAAAAAAAATCAAATCTTAAACTACTACTTTCATATCTCTTAAAAAAACCCCAGATAATTCAGGTGTTTCACCTTTTTAATAAACCCAATAAGCTATAAACTGCAAGTTGATTAATAACCCTATTATATAGCAGTCTATGCTGTATATATTTAAGCTATTCAGCTGCTGTAGTAGGTGCTTTAGTTTCAAAAAAGAAAGATTATACTCAGCAGGGCTTGGCAATATGGAATTATGTCTTCTTTTACAAGATCATTGATCTAAGAAAAGATCATGTGCTTATATGTAAAACACATAATTACATATTGTAGATACATAATCTTTGTAAAACCAAATCTAACACAGAAAATTCTAGGACTGATGAATACCACGTTCCAAACTTACTCCTGAAACCTCGTAATTTGGGTATACAAAGTACTCAGAAGGCAGTTAAATAACTCTTTAAAGGTTACTATTGCTCTTAACCTGAAACACCTCAAAGCTCTAGTGTGTTACTTTCTGCTTTCAAGATCCTTGAGTAACCAGCCTTCTGCGATACTCTTTGTAGATTTAAGAGAAAACATTACCCAGAGAGAGGGGCAAGGGGAGCATGTGGAAATCCCTGTTCTTAGCCGATAATTTTGTAGAAGCTGTTATTTCAATCCCTTGGAAAAATATGGGTGGAAACCTTGGGTCTAAGCTTCTGATGTTAGACTCAGGTTTTGGTCTCATTACCATTTTAGAAAAATACAATTTGCATAGATATGTTTATACAGACATTTAATAAAATTCATAGATATGAAAGCAGATTAGGAGACTACAGAAAAGTTCAGATTTGCTTTTAGTGTTTTATATCACTGTAGTTTGTTCTGGCTGGTCTAGATATACATAATCCTGCTCCAGAGGATGAGTTCAGTAAACTGAGTTTTTGAGATTTTCCCAGCTTTACATACCCATGACTTCTGAGGGTACATTTGCATTCCTTTGTTTTAAACTTTTGACAAGCAATACAAAGGAAGAACACTCAGAACTTCTCCACATCCATGGTCGTTGCTCCTTTCCTAACCGCATCTCCCCTTAAACTTTGCAGGTACACACTGGTGGATATTTTGCGTGCCATACTTCTTTCTTTAGAAGCCATGATAGAAGACCCTGAACTTCAAGTGAATGGATTTGTTTTGATTATAGACTGGAGCAACTTCACCTTCAAGCAAGCCTCCAAGCTCACACCAAGCATGCTTAGATTAGCCATAGAGGGCCTTCAGGTAACCTTCTATTCTGACTTTTCCTGATTTTCCTTCGTTTTGCAGTTCATGACAAATCTAGGTGGCTGAAAAAACCCAAACAAAACAAAAATTGTAGAACTTCTGAATAGTAAGGCTATTAACATCTTAAGTTATGGGTAGACAGATAAGCTTCAGTGGCACAAGCTAACATGAGCTCAGTCAGCTAACTGCAGTAACTCCTGGTGTGGAGGCTCCTTCTTTGTCATAAATAAGAGGTAACTTTTCTGTCTTTATTCGGAATTGGCTGCCTTCCTGTAAATTCAGACCGTAGCTTCTGCAGCAGCAAGTTGGGAGTAATCACTTTACATTGTCATTTTTCACAGGGCTAATGAAATATAAGTTGCTGCTGCCATGCCAGGTTTTTTGTTTGTTTGTTTATTTTTTTGGCATTTTTTGTTTTTTTTTTTTTTGTTGATCCCATTGGAGACAGACTCTGTATCATTTGTCCTGAAAAGTGTGGGGCACTGTGGTTAGACAGTTAGCTGGGACTATTTACTTACTGAAAGTTCAGCATGGTTCTCTTGCTGGGTCAGGATTAATTTGAGCACCAACTTCTGGGACTGAGTATATAGTGATTTAAATTTCTTTCTGCTCATTGTAAATGCACTTTACATGGCACAGGCACATTGGTGGAAAGGATACTACATAACTCTTGGCTGGCTCCTATGATCTTTAATGCTTATTAAAATGAAAAACTAGAATCTGTAAAGCAGTTGTTTGCTGTGCAAACTGGAGTTGCAGTGTTAAAAATAACAGTAATTCACTCCTGTGGCACTATGCCTTGGTTTTACAAGGACATATATTCCTTTTCTGTGATGTTTTTATCATGTATACATTTTTATTACTCGTAAAACAAAATAACAGCCTTATTTTAGGACTTTCTTCACTTTGATATTGCTATTTTTGAAGAAACTTGTGTAACACTAGTGTGGAATTTTGGTTTAAATCTTGGAATGGCTTAACCAGTATTCAGCCTGCTGTTGCACACAGAAGGGTAGTGACAGTCATGAGACAAAGATCTCAGTTTTCATTTTGTTATGTTTCCTTATGCAACGGTGTGATTTCATGGTCTTGAGAACTACATCAGAAGGCAGCAGTGAGACCTGTACTCTAATAGTGCTGCATTTCCTTTTATTGCCTTCAAAGTTGTTTTCTTTTTTGTGCTGTTTTTCAGTTAACCATGGTTTTCTCATTTAGAATGTGAGTAAATACTTTATTAGTCTTTATTTTTAAATGGTAGTGTTTCTCCTTGGACATTAATCGGAGATGATTATTTTGAAATGAGCTGCAGTAGGTAATTGCATCTGAAAATATGATGGGTGACCTACCAAACTTCAGCTGGACTCTGTGTTCTACTGCCATTGGTTTGTTCATTACTGGGTTAAAGTAAAGTCCATTGGCTTAATTCACCTATGCCCCCAGCTTTGTACATTTGAATATCCCAAGTCTGATGCTGACCAGCACCCAAGATAACGTTTGGTGCCCATTGTCTTCAGTCCTTTTGACTCCGGAGATGTACAACTGGGCATGAAATGCTCCAGAAGAGGGAATGAGAAGGCACTGAAATGGCAAATGTGAGATAAAACTCTTCCAATACTCAAGGAATCTGTTTTAATTTGTTACAGGTATTGTTATCTGTAAGCAGCAACTTTTACAAGGCCTTTTACCACAAGTCTTTTGAAGAAATCAATTAGCTGGGCTCTTATAACAACACCATTTCATTTTCTATGGAGAACCACTGAGTGTATGAGGGCTGACATCCTTATACTAGCAAAACTGACTGACTCCCTCGTGATATTTTCCCAGTAGTTACGCAACTTGGGGACCTGATTTTTTTTCTTTTTCTTTTACTTAGGTATTTTTCTGTGTAAAGATATATTAGAATCAATGAAAAGGGGTAAAGACAACTGTACTGAGCATCTTGGAAGGAGAACCTTACTTCAAAAACAATTGTGATCAGGATGGAAATGAGAGGAAAGCATGGTGGAAAGGTGGTACAGAAAGATCCTGGGCAAGGCACAGGTTTACTTGCACCTTCTTGCAAGATTTCATGCCTGAAATGTTACATTCCCTTACCCTTGACAGGGACTGCCTTTTCTTTTATTTTGCACAAAAATGCACAGTGGAAACATCATTCTGAATGATGTCAGTGTAAAAAGTGCTTAGTCAGGTGATATGAAAAAGAACAAGAACAACTCGCACACACTGTTTATTTATGTTCTTTGTAAATACTCTCTGTTTAATCAGAGAAATGGAATTTACTTTGGATTATGAGATTTAACAGGGCTCAAGATGCTGAACTTTAGTATTTGGGGAATTTAAATATTAATGTTACTTGGGTGGAAAGGGACAGAGAAAGTGGGATTAGTGACCACTGAATTTGATGTTAACCAAATCCCTTTCCCACCTGAATGAAATCTACTGAATTTGCATTATATTTCCTTAGCTTCCACGGTGAGCAGAATATTGAATATGGCATGTACCAAAGTGAGTTGATTGCAAGCTATGGCTTATCTGGACTCTTCACAACTGCTTATTTTTTATGAAATTGCTTTTGAAAATAAGATGAGTAAATATATACAGTTTTCTACAGAACACAAGTTCTGATATGCATTTTCTCTGCATGTGTATGTTAAATGGGAGCATGAAAAGTATCATACCCCTAACCGACTTGTATATGTTAGAAAAACCTCCTAGGTAGTTATTTTCAGGAAAAGAGCCTTTTGGCTGTGAAATTTTTAGTGTTTAAAGACAGTGATTACCTGTAAACTGATAGGAATTTCCAGCATATCCGTCCCAACAGCGCTGTACCAACCAATTGGTGCAGTGGAGGTCAGTGCTGGTTTTTAGAACAAGTGGTTTTGCTAGCCAAGAAGAAAAAATCTCCTGTGGAGGTTGAGGCAGTTTGCTGGGACTCTTAATGCTCCAGTCCTAGCTGAAAAAATTGGTTTTGTCCTTTGGAAGAAAGGAGCAATACTCTTCCCTGTGGATGCTGGTGGCTGCTGCATTTATGTTGCTCCTAGTCAATGAGAAGGAAGATTTGCACTGACAGCCCCCTATGCCTTCCACAGTGAAAAGAGTAAGAACATAAACAAATGCAACATGCAATATTCTCTATTTTCTGAGCAGAATCTGTCTGGATTAGGTGCCTAGGTTTTGGCTTAGACCTGTGAAACCTGAGCAGAAGGAAAACACTCTTTGAGAGGCAAGACTGAAATCCATGCCCTAACTTTAGCACCTTGGGTTGGCTCTCCCCAGTGTATTCAATGCATGGATGTCTGTGAATTCCAGTGTTTAGGTGCTCACTTCTCCCCATTCGCTGCTTTCTGTAGCTGAGCACTGAATTTGGGCTTGTGAAGGAGCTCAGGCTACTAAGCAGCTGAGCTCCTGAAAGCAGGGAGTGTGACAGGATTGTGTGCTGCAACACCTGAATGCCTTCAGTAAGTCCCTTTAAAAATCTTTGAAAACTTTACAAAATTTTGACTTTCCCCAGCAACAGGTTGTAGTCTGAGTGCTTCAGCTACTCTTCCCATAGAAAGGAGAACTCTTGGGAGCTCAGAAAACCAGTTCTAATACATAGGCAGTGATGAACTCTTAAGCTATTACCAAACAAGAATGGCATCTTGAAGTTATGGTCTCATAAATAGTTCTGTGAAAATGTAACCTTAATACACAATGTTGGTCAAAAAAGCAGATCAAATGTTAGGAACTGTAAGGAAAGAAATGGAGAGCAGGAAACATGGTGAAGCCATGGCAAAAACCTGTGCCATCACTTCCATCTTGAATGTTGTGGTTACTTCTAATTTTCTGTCTCAGAAAGACTACTGTAGACTGGAGAAGGACAAAAAAACCCCCAACGTATGGGCTGTTTTCTGTATAAAGAACAATTAAGTTGACTGGGATTTTTCAGGATGGAAGAAGAAAAACTGTGGAGGGAAACTACAGGTGTCTGTAAAACCATAGGATCACAGGATAATTCAGGTTGGAAGAGACCTCAGGAGATCAGCATTCCAGCCTCCTGCTTAAAGCAGTGTCCCCTATGAGGTCACACCAGGTTACAGACAACGTCATGGTTGGCTAGAGAAAGTGGACAGGTTGCAGATGCTCTTTGCTACCTCCATTTTAACGAATGGGCACCATCAGTTGATACTAGTGAGAGGCCTGACTCTTTATATGACACGGTAATCCTTTGTACAATATTTGAGTTGTCTGTGGAACCATTGCTGTGGGAAATTCTGGGTACCAAAAGTTTAGTTCTGCTCGGGGAAAATGGATAATTTTGTGGAAGAGAAATGAACTGAGGTTTACTAAATACTTAAAAGCACATCAAAGTTCAGAATTTCTTGGGCTGCACATAGTTGGAGATGAGGTAAATTCTGAGTGGAAATATCACATATGCTGTCCGCATTGTATCTGCTATAGGCTCTCAGTTTTGGTCTCTGTTGAGGACAGGATATGGGGTTTGAAGGACTTTTGGTGGGACATAATTAAGTAATGGGTATATTCCACCTCCCTTTCCCCTGTTTTTAATGACCTTTCTTTCATTTTACTGCTTCTGGCACTCCCATGGCCCCTTCTGCCTGAACAAGAAGCTGGGAACGCTTGGGCAGAAGGATGGTGGAGGTTCTGAGTATGGTTCTTTTCTTTGTGATAGTCCTTTTGTAGCTAACTATATGGGCTTTTAATGAAGTATCAAAAGAGCATTGTTTTCACAAAGCAGGTAAAAACAAAGTCAAAGGCCAAAAATTCAATCTGAAAATTATATTGAAAGCTGGGGTTTATTATTAAGTCTGACAGACAGCTTTGGGGGTAATTATAAGTGAGCTTTGCAAAGTGGAAAGCAGTGAGTATGCATAAGACACTTTAACTGATTAACTGATATTTAGGATTCCAAAACCTGGAACACTAAATCCTTAAAAACTTGATTTCTATTTAGCTCATAATATTAGTGGCATACATGACAGATTTGTTTTGCATGTTGTCACTCAGGCAGGCTCTACCTCCAAATGCTTTGCAATACTACATAGTTATTGGGGGCTGAATATTAATGCTTTTTGGGGGGGGTAAAAAGCTGGGGAAAAAGAGATGATACACATTTAAACTGGGAACTGAACATATGTGGACAGTCAGCATTGTTGCAGAAGACAGAAGACTCATGCTTTTGGGTTGAGGATGTTTACAGGAAGACAGAGCGATAGCATTGTGGGGGACAAGGCACATCTTTCAACTGCTCATGCCTTTTTTTTGTAAGAAAGGAAGGCTTCATAAGCTAAAACAAAATCATTACTGTGAACATGAAAGCAGAACAGAAAGAACATGAAGACGACATGCTTGCAGCTACTATTGCTGTCTTACAGAGAATCTTATCTGAACATGGTGGTTGGTTCATCTTTCTATTTAGGTATCCACAGACAGTGCTTAAATTTCACCACCTAGTTCTGGACTACATCTATACAGCCAGCAGGTTGCAGTGTCAAGAATTCTTAAGTCAAGACCTTCCAAAACTAAGGATGTCTCTGAAAACAGTATTTTGACTTCATGTCACTACATGGTTCTGTGTAGTGCATAAGATTGTTAATAATGAGTTTAAGAAACAGCTACTCAGTAGTAGCAATGCGTATCAGTGAGCAGCAAAACACAAAAAAGGAGCTTTAAATGTCCTTACTTCCAAACTTAA
>NW_010287423.1:0-1978 GCF_000700745.2 Antrostomus carolinensis
GGTGTGAGAGGGGCTCGGGGAGCCCGGACAGCGGCCCGACCCGCCCTGTCAGATCTCGAGGGGGAGGGGGCACGAAGAAAGGCAAGATTTACCCCCTCTAAGGAGGGGTAAAACCGGGATTTAAACTTCTTTTTCTTCCCCAAACAGCGGTGCTCTTTATTTATCCGGCATTTGGTACTTATGCCTCCAGAATTACAAAGCATTTCATAAATACTAGCCAGAAAAGTCTTACTTCTGCTGAATTACACCAATGGGCCATTGTAAGTGGGCTTGTGAGTCAGTAGCAGCCTGTTGTACAAGGAAGAGAAGCAAAGTTCAAAGAGCCCTTGCTCAAGCCTATTTTCCTATTTTTTTCAGTGGATAAACTTGGTGTATTAGATCATTATTCACTTTGATCTTTAGCTTTGAGGCTTTACATAACTTGCTCATTAGACCTTCGGTGTTTCATCAATGAATCTTCGGTGACAAAAGCCCAAAGGAAGCAAGACCAACTATTCTCCTCTGTAACAGAGCACAAGGGCAAATCAGAGGAAAATTACTAAATCACTGAAGCCAAAATCATAATGCTAAAGTAACATTTCCCCCTCTCTCTCCGTTAAACTGAGATTTCCTGGAAAAGCCAATAAGAAACTTTAAATTATAAGTTAATGTTAAAAGACCACTAAAAATATTATCTCTGTGATTTGAATAATAACAAATCTACTTTTGTATTTAATGCAAAAAAAGGGTTTGCAATGGATCTTAGTCATATCCTTGCAAGATGGGGAGAAAAAAACTCTGAAAAAAAAAAAAAGGCTAGCATGAGAAATCACTCACTCAAAGCTTGGAAGCAGAGGTTAAGGCTCCCTTCTCAGAATTATATGTGCTCTTTCACCATTAAACCAGAAGGACCATATATTAAGGTATCTTATTTTTTGTTGTATTTTACAGACTGCAATATCTCATAAAACAATGACCAATACATTACAATATGAAGTAGACTTTATTTACATTCTGTCTACAACTGTTCCATGCAGAATCTTGACCCAAGACTAACAGAAACAAATTTACAAAGTTACATTTTAAAAATTCTCCTGTGTGACTGATGGACACAACTAAAACATACAAGCAACTGGAAGAGTTTGGATTACAATGAATGTTTTATTTCAACCTTCCGTACACATCTTCTATATAAAACTACTGAAATGCAGCCATCTGTTGCGAAACAGGCAGACACATACGACTGTGACACAGAACAATATGTAGGAGTGTAATCTTTACTGAATGACCTGGAGCAAAATAATACCTAACTTTGCCAGGAAAGAAAAAAAAATAAATGTATTTAAAGTCCCTTTACAGCATACAGGGTCTCAGACAGAAAGGTAGCTGTATTATTACAAATGGTGTAAAACACAATGTACCTTTTTTGGAAAGAGTCATATTCTCCCTGGTAACTGATTAAATAAACATTTGGTGTTTCAAGAAACCACAGTATTTCTTCACAAATTATACCAATTCCCTCTGGCTTACAATAGAAAAAGACTTACTGGATGTCTGAAGACTTGTTTCTCACTATGTCTATAATAATATAGGAATTATAAAATTATCCACATTTGATCCTATTGTTCAAACTGAAACCTGCACATAACAAGTGCGGAGTGTTGTTTTCTCCAATGAAATTCACTGGGATGTAATAAAACAAGAGGAGGACAGAAAAGATGGGAAATTAGGAGCCTCGGGCCATATAAACCAGCCTAGGATGTGGTTAGCTGGGAAAAGCCTGCTAAGTGTAGTCCAGGGAAGGTGGGAAACGTCAGCTTCTTAAGGACCGATTGTTTTCTTGCTACTGAAATCGATACAAAGCTTGAAAAGCAGCTTGATCAAGGAACTGCCCAGTAAGTGTTAGCTTTAGTATTAACAAATATTTAAAAGTCTTGAGTCCAAACTTTTTAAATTCACAATTTCATAGAACCATAGAATCATAGAATGCTGTGAGTTG
>NW_010287424.1:0-10117 GCF_000700745.2 Antrostomus carolinensis
ACCAGATCTGGCCCAGCTCACACCAGGACAAAAGCGTACAGGAATTTACTGTTAAATCTAAACTATGTCTGAAGAGCATGCCTCTTCTTTAAATATGTAAAGGAGGAAAGGGGAGCTTCCTGACTGGCTGGTAATGCAATAAAAATGTCAGATTATTTGAAATAAATTGTTATTATAGAGTCAGGTATGACTCCACCAATGCATTTATATATTTCACTGCGTGATAGTTCTTTTTTCTTCTTAAAGAACTTATTTCTCTGAAATAAGCTGTGCAGACTTGGAGCAGCACAGTCCTGTGAAGTTCATTGAAAATATAGGAGGACATGGTGTTTCCTGTCCTTATGTTAGACTTGGCATATTGATTTTTTTTTGCACAGCTTGCAGCATGGAAATGTGATCTACAGCTATGGCAAGGCAGGCTAACCACATGTGAATTTGTTAAGTACTGCTGGATTAGCGGGAATCATCAGACTGTGCAAGTTCGGAGGCTTGACTGCTGTTAACTCTTTATTTATGACTTAATCAATTAAAATAACAAGTTTTGATTTTATTGGCTGTAAATAAATAAGCACAAATCATCTGCAAGAAGCCATTGTTTCATACACTTGCTTGTTTTCACGACATAAGGGCTCTGTAAGCTAGCCACAGTACGTACGCAGGCAGAGCTAGAGTTGAAGGTAAGGATCAAATATATAAAGATTCAACAAATTTTGTTAGCTACCGATTTTTTTTAGATTCGTGCAGAAAATTCAGGAAGGCGTAGTGCGTTCTGTAACTTGCAGGGTGTTTTTTTTATCTAAATTTGCCATTACTTTTCTTTATAAATTCTTTACCTGTTTTAATCTTTTGTTCCCTTTATGTTCAAAGATACCAAGATTATGGAAGCCACCGGCGCTGCAGCCTGTGTTTAAATTTAGTTACAGTACAACCGTGCAGAAAGCGTTCTTCTGATGTGGGGCTGGCTTGCTCCTCTCTCTACATTATTAAACCTCCTTAAATACCTCCATTGTACCATTCACCTTGCTTGACTTCAAAGAGTTGAGTAGAGAGGGAGAGACATAACTCTCCCGAGCAGGTTACCCGTGGTTTCTTAGAAATGCTAATGTGTTATCTTCTGTGTTTATGAAGTTATCTATTTGCTGTTGGATTGGAGGGACCTTTTTGCAGCTCTGGAATCAAAATGATAAAATGCCCGAAGAAAGACAACGACTAAAGATATTTTGGGGATTTGAAGTCATTGCCGTTCACTTTTTCAAACCTTTTCCACCCTCCAAAAAAAAAAAAAGGAAGTAAAAAAATAATTACATCAAGAGGTTATTTTGGGGGAAAGCAAAGTTGATGCTATTCCTGAAGAACCTCTTGAGTGCAGTCGCTCATGAAAATGATGTGGATGAATGCCTGGCTTATCACTCAGAGCTTATTGGGAACTAATCTGTTCAAAATGTTTGGAATAAGCTAAAACCTGGCTTGCTCATCTAATGAAAAAGGTCAAAACAGAGAAGAAAGTGCCACTGGTTTGTGTTAGGTGACACTGTGCCCTGCTTGTCTAATTTGATTACACAGAGCCACTGAAGCCCCAGGCAAAGCTGATTTTAGCTATAATCAGCTTCTTAACCTTTTGAGAACTAACGTAAACACTACCTACCAGTGGTTAATTATGTTGCTCTGTTACATACAACAAAGTGCAAAGGTAAGAGTGTAGAACTGCAGTAACACATGTTGTGACAAGATCACTCCGGGGGATTACAGCCCTCTGCGTTTTATCTGCACTCATTGATTTCTTTCTTAAAAATTAAAAAAAAAAAAATGGGCTAAGAGCAGGGATCCTGGGTTTATCAGTTTCAGGCAGCTTTGCCCTGGCGTGCTGTTGCCTGATCTCAAATTCCTCTTAAATACAGAATAGAACACCTAGTGTGGGTTGGACTGCTCTGGTCGTGGATCTTTTATTTTTTAATTATTTTGGGTTAACTTTGTTCTAATTGTTTATTTGTAATAAAGCATACCTGCTCTCTTCCTCTATGACAAGCGTCTTCCAGGAAGTTTTGTAGGCTCTTTTGACAGATGCACCATATCCATGTGAGACACCTGTCTCTAGGTGGGATAAACAGGTTAAATTATATTTTCAGAGTTTGCATATAAATATTAGGCAAGAACCAAAAATCTGAAGGCACAAAAATTGTCTCTCTGCAGAGCTATCCTAGTTTCCCGTGTGTTTTGGTTCATACACTTCCTGTAGTTTGCCAGGAAATTTGCATTTCCATGAACTTCAAAACTTTTAGGAGACTTCTAAGCCAATGGTGTATTTTGAATTTTCCTGACCCATGCTGATCCATGTAAGGAACCCTTGATCTATCATCTTTTATATGTGTTACTCTTACATAGTTGGTGCTTGGAGGTAACAAGTTGCCTCTGGATTTTCCTCTCTGTAGAAAGCATATCCATTTTACTCTTTTTGTGCCCCACTGCTTTTATCAGCAGTGCTTCTAACCACCATCATTCTTCTCCAACCTTCTGCTCAGAGAAGCACCCATAATGAATTATAATTACGAGCAGCATTAGCAGGGGTGTTGCAGGTATCTCAAGGGACATCGTGGAGCTGGACCACCAGATCTCAGGACCTTCAATGTCTCCTACCCACATGCTTCTGACCAAATTTTGTGGTGGTGTGCTGTGACAGCTGATAGATTAGCAGTGGTGTGGTTATGCCAGGGGAAATAGATGAGCTCTTGCTTGATCCATATACTTATTTTATTAGTTAACATTAATAAAGCTGTAATAACTAGAGTTAGTAAAACAGTAATACCAAAGAAAACTAACTACTTACACAAAACCAACAATAAATAATAACACAACACACAAATCTTGCTGACACATGACCTGTTGTGGTTATGTACAAGGTCAGAGTTGGTTTCCTTTTCTTGCAGGCAATAGCTATAAGGTTTACCATACACATATTTGTCCATGGCAAGGTTATAGTGTGTGGAGAGGAAACTGGGCAGCCTGATAGCTTTTGAGCATCACAGAGGTGGCAGACGGAATTAGCTGACTCTTGGGTGTGATGGTGAGTAGATTCTTGAGTGTGGTGGTGAGTGGATCCTTGAGGTCTGAACAGGAACAAGAAATACCTCGTGAGCTTCTGAATGTGTTAGGGATTTGGTCTTCACCTCAACTTCCATGGTTTTCTCCAGAAAAAGGGAAGACATAAAGAAAATGAGGCTGATTGTGACCCACTTTGGGTTTCTTGCAGACCTTTTGGAGTTTCATCCTCTAGCTGTACAGGTCATCTCCTGTTCTGGTGGCCCTTCACAGCCTGCTGTCTGCTGTGCACAGTTGGGTGACATCTGGCTGTGCTCTGCATTTCCCATGGGAGACACGCAAGGGAGGTTCCGAAGGGCACAAAGTTGACCTTGTCTGTTGGTGGCAAATAATGTTTTCTAAGGTTTCTGAGTATTGCTTGTTTAGTTGGTATATCACACTTTTGCCAACCTGCTCTAACCATCCCTGTCTCCTTGCTTTGATCCATAGAAGAAGAAAAAAAACTAATTTCAAGTATTTGTTGTGTATGTCACCATGGCATCGGTTGCATTTCGTGAACTGATGGAAAGCTTCATCTCTAGCAACACTGATACAATGGGCTATTTTTCTACATCTTTTCCTCCACAAAAAAAGAAGTAGGATCAGATTCTCTCTTCTGGTCCAGCAGTCAGAGCTGGGAGGAAAAGACCTGCTGAGGCAGGTCTGCAAAACCCATCAGTCTCCACATTTAGGACTAGAAGTCCTCGTGCCTCCTTATTTCCTCAAAACATTCCAGTTACAAGGAGGTTTTGTGCAAAGTTTCTGCCACGTGAGTGTCTGCTTTCCTCCAGAATTATTATCTGGGGAGTGTTTGGGTTGGGCTTGTTGCTTAGGGTTGTATGAGGCAATGAATAGCAATAATGCAACAGAATTAGAGACGTGTCTTTGCCCTCCAGATGGAAACTTTGAGGCTCCCCCTGCTCAGTTGTTAACTCCTGGAGCATATGGTGCAGGCACCAGAGCTTGGTTGTGTCTTAATGAATTAGGTAACTCCATGGTTACTCACAAAATAAAGACTTTTAAATTAAAATTATTTTAAATTAAAATAAATTAAAGACTTTTTCCTGTTTCTGGTTATACTCAGAGGCAAGGGAAGGCAATGCTGCACCACCACCTTAACTCCAGCAGCAACTTCTCTCTGGTCCCTCTTTGAGGGACTTTTTTCCCATCAACCAGCATGACGCGTGAAAGGACAGTACAGGGATTATTTAGACCTTGGAGAAATGGAACCCCAAAGAAGAGTGTGGCTTGTGCAGGGGTGAATTTATCAGAGGCTGCACAGAGCAGATCACAGGAGCTGGAGTCAAGTGATCATTACTTTTCCCCTATGGAGAATAAATTGCTACCCTTCACAGCAGCAGATAGAGGATAAGTCAACAACGATGTGTTGTGGCAGAAAAGGCAAATCTTTTACTGAAATGTCTAAATAAGCCTATAGCTTGCAAAACTATCAGTGAGGCTTCAGCTGGGAGACTGTGTATGCTGTTAGGCAGCACAACCCATGAAAGAGGAGAAAGAGCTGGAGAACCTTCAAAGGCAAGCAATAGAATTGGCCCAAGTTGCCCAGGGAAGTTGTGGCTGCTCCTCCCTGGAAGTGTTCAAGGCCAGGTTGGATGAGGCTTTGAGCAACCTGGTCTAATGGAAGGTGTCCCTGCTGATGGCAGGGGGCTTGGAACTGGATGAACAATAAGTTCCCTTCCAACCCAAACCATTCCATGATTCTGTGAAGTCTAGAAAATGTGGCCTTTGGAAAAAGGGTGAAAAAACTGAGAAGGCTTAACGTAAAAAAAAAAGAAGACTGAAAGAAAGAACATGGTGGAAATCATCAGGTGTGTGAAAGACTATTGCAAAGAAGAAAGGAACCCTCAGTTCTCCATGAGCCTGGTAAATAGTGCAAAAAAATTGAATAAAATTAAATTGCAGCAGGAAACATTTGAATTAGACACTAAGGGAAACTAATTTCTGTCAGTATGGCTGGAGGGTACAGCCTGTGGAGACCGTGGGTTCTCCATCACTGGAGGAGGTGGTTGAGGACAGGTTATACAGAATTTTGCCAGAAATTAGGTAGGTGCTGCAGGTCTTGCTGTTGGCCGTGGCATGGACCTTGGGACATCTCTGTCACACGTGGTTGTAACTATGAAGATGCAGAGTAAAAGTAAAACCTAAGGGACTGAAAATCCAGATGATGCAACGATTCTCAGGTTCATGGTTTTTTTAAGCTGTTTTCATAATTTTGAAAACATACTTTCTTGCTTTTTTAAAGACACAATAAACACTGCACCATACAAATAAAAAAAAAAAAAGCCCATATATTTTTTTTTATATTTGCAAAGACAATACATGGATGAAAGTTTGAGGTTTGATTTCTGGCGGGTGTGTTGGGTGACATTATCTATTGTTTTTGGCAGGATACAGAGGACTGACAGTTATTGATAATAGTGTCTTCCCCAGTCTGACATACAATAGCAAAAGAAAGTCTGTTAGGAAGTGTTAACCAGGAAGATACCATCCCTTGACATTGTTTTTGATGTCCACAATATCCCAGTTAGGGACTAAAACAAATATATCACATATTGGTCACACACAGAGAACAACGGGTAAGCCCTTAGTAAAGCGTTTATGAACAATCCATTTACAAATTCACTGAACACATATATACAGCAAACAGATTAAAATCTGGATTACTTAGTGAATTTACTAACCAAAAAAAAAAAAATATAGCTAATGTAATTTGTAATAAATAAACAGACCCTTTGTACAGCACAGTAAAATGCAGAAGAGTAAAAAACAGAGTCTGCCTTTTATTCATGTTAATTCCAGAACATCTTCAGGCAAGCAATTTGCAATAAGTGAAATTAATAAAATAAATTCTGCTGACCAGTTTGTTCTTGATCTTACAGTTTGCAAATAATTATTTTCTGAGAACACTACTACCTTTAACAGCAATTGTGTGAGCTGTGGACAGCTCCATTTCCACTCTTTTCCCAGGAAAGAAAGGAGCAAAGTGCTCTTGCATTTGCTACGTTTTCCAGGGAATGGATTGGAATAATGATATGGTTGGGGAAAAAAAAATGTACAGACCAGATCAAAACAGTACCCCAGGAACCTTTTATTTTATTTTATTTTTTTCCTTCCACCAGGTCAGATCCCCAAACTCCTGTGAGTTTGGACAGTGGGGATGCTTTAGTAAATATGCAGTGAGAAAAGTGACAGATTGAAGGTTTCTTAAGTGTTACTGTCCAAAATCACCAGCCGTGCTTGAAAATAGTAGTTCTTGACAGAACATGCACTCTCAGTATGTGACTTTTAGCTGCAGGGAGCAGAGCATATGCTTCAATGCCAAAAAGTTGTTTGGGGTTTTTTATTGTGTTTGTGTCATAACCTTTTTTATGGTACTTTTTTTATGTTTTCAGTTATTTTTCTATTTTGGTCTTCGAGGTTTTACCATGAAAACCCAACATAAGTAACTGCAAAAAAAAAAAAAATCCTGAAAGCCTGCAGATGGTTTAAGAATTTCTGTATCTATTATTGATTCTTTGCATTATGGACTGATGTGATACTCAGTACACACAGTGACATTTTAATTCACTTGGGAAGGGAATCCTTTTCTGTTTTGTTGGGGTTTTTTTTTAAGATTAAATAAGATAAGGTATTTTGGCCTTACAGGATTTGTGTACGGTTGCTTTTTTATTGCAAAATATGCATCCTTCAGTCAGCCACATATTATTTAACTAATCAGTCCAGAAACTCCTGAGCACCTAGAGTTTTAATCACTGTTGGTATCACTGGGACATGAGAATCCTGAGCACTTTTTTAGGAGGTGCCCAACAACTTGTGGGGCTTGACTATTAATTCTCTGACTGCACTAAATCACCCAGGCAGCTCTCTCTGCTCCTTTACTGAAGCCTCACTGAAATACTGTGCTCACAGAGATCTTCAGCACACCTCTTTCTGCTTTTTTGGGTTGTCCTGAGTCATTTTGCTGGGCACCTAGAGTACAAGCTCTGTGCACGTGGCCACTTGAACAGATACAGCAACAGTTTGGGTTGCTTTGAGTTTTGTTCTTCCCAGTGACAGACTTCAGTCTCTTACATTTAAAGCAGATGTTTAGAGGCACTTTAATAAGCCTGAGGTGATAAACTAGACTGATTTAAGGGGTTGAACACCCTGACTGGAAGGCTAATTGCATGCAGGAGACCTGTGCACAGTCTCTGCTCTGCTCTGGAGCTCTAGAATATTTTGGGGTGAGTCACACGCCTTTTAAGTACTCCTGCTTAGATGTCTGTTTGTGTTAAGTTCAGTGGGGAGAGGGTTAAAACCCATTTGGCACAGCCAAATGGAAGAGTTGGCATTACAAGATCTGGTAGGAAGAGGAGTTGGTTCACCAGCTACAATAATTCACTACAAGTGGTGCTTGACATGGCTTGGTAGAGCCATTATTCAAATCTGTGCTTGTAAATTCCAGATATATTCCTTTTTCTATATATTACCTCAATGTTTCTTGATCTAATTCAATTTCAAGATCATGGATGATGGTATTAGGTATTGATATCAGTATCTGTTGTTTGCACATAAAGATGGTAGGGTCATCTCAGGACATCAGCAAGTTGTCACACCAGCAATGAAGTGCTTTCTACCATGTACAATATTGCAAATACCAGATGCTAACAACTATTTCCTTCTCATTTATGGTTTTATAGTGAGTTGGTGGTGGTCTGTATTTTATTTACAGATGCTGCAGTGAAGTGATCAATTGCTGTCTTGCACTTTTAAATATTAATATCTTGCCCATCTAGCTGTGTGGGGAAAAAAAAAAAGCTTGACAGTTTTTCAGCTAACATCAGCAAGGCTCAGAAACAAGAACCCTCAAATTATTTTTTTTTAATCTCACAATTTTTAAGTCATCCTCATTGTTACTTTGTGAATTTTCAGAAGCTGGTGGAGGCAGAAATGACATTAGCCATAGCTGGAGACAGAGATTGAGCTCAGAATTTGATGGGGTTGCACTGCACAAGCAGGACTCTGTGTGTGGATCTTCTCCTCAACCAGGTCTTCCATGGGTGTCCTGAACTTGGATGAGGAATAAGGAGAGGGACAGCACCATGTGTGTCTGCTTTATGAAATGAAGACAGTGTGGATAATACTGGATAATAGACTGTTTCATGCAAAAAGTAACTCACTAGCAATTACATTATGCAGCTAGACATTGAAGACAAATCTTACAAAAAACATTCTAAATTTGTCTCTGTGTTGTGATAGACAAGATGAATATGCAAATAAATGAATGTTGTGAATATTTTGTACTCTGTCCCAGGCAATACTTGGAATTAAGAAACCACATCAGGAGCTTGGAGTGTGACTCATGAGATGCAGAGCTTTTCACCTCCAGCCTCCAGCTGATCCAGGGCTACTTCTGTTTGGTGTTGGCAAAATTATATACGAAATATGAAATGAATGTGTTTTAGTGGGCGAGTGCCTGACTTCACCACTCATAGTCTTGGCTATGAATGGTTGTGGAGATAGATTGATGGCTATTTAACTGCCTCAATCTCTGCCCATCCCTTTGCTGACCACCTCTTCTTTACCAAAGGCTACAGTTCCTGCAAAATTACAACCTTAAACCCCCCCCCAAAAAAAAAGTTCAATTGTGCTAATGTGGTAGGAACATTAATTTCTGCTGATTCTACCTCGGAGGCCATCGTTGTAGCAGAGGGGCAGGAGAAGCAGCAGAGAGCAGCAGTGCTCCAAACCCCTGCAGCTGAATCTACGGGAAGCTCATGTGCTGGAGCCCTGAAGTGTTCTCCCCAGCCTGCAGCAGTTTGCAGAGCAGATGTAGACATGTTGTCATGGTACATAAAAAAGACCCCTTGTACTAAGACTGCCCATTCTGCGAGTGTTTGGAGAACAAGGTATTTCAATTTCTAGGATTATAAATTCATGCCTAGTTGTTTACAGTACAGACGCAGAAAAAATACCATTTACAAGGTTACCAAACCCTCTTGATATTCACCACTTTCATTTCTTTTTGTAGTGAAATTCATAATTGTCCACTGTTCTTAGTTGGTCTTTGTGATTTGTTTTTTCTTTAATCTAAAGATGGTTGAAGACTTGGAAATTGGACACACTCTAGTCATGGTCATGGTGATGGCCGTGGTCATGGTCAATGCAGAACTTCTCCATCCTCCAGCTCCTTGTCTACAGGAGGGTCTCTGCCTGATTTGTGAAATTGTCTGCCTTTGGTCCAAAACTTTCCTTATTTAGAGGGAGTTTTATTTCCTGGTCACTCCCAAGATCTCAAGGCTCATCAGCAGACAAAAGTGCTGTCTTCTGTAGGCATTTGACAACAAACATTAAACACTTTTCTTAATGTCCCATGGTTGGGGAAGAGGTCCTTCGGTTAGATCAGGTCATCTACATACTCAGCAGAGCTGAGGTTTTCTCTCCTCTTGCCACAAGCAACTTCTTGGTAGAGCTAGTCTTCTTGCTCTGTGTGTGTGGAATAGAGTTAATTTGCTTCATAAGAGCTAGTATGAGGAGATAGTTTGGTCAGGGAGTGAGTGAGCGGCTATGCGGTGCTTAGGTGCCATCTGGGGTTAAACCACAACACTCTGTTTAAACATCTCAAAGTGGGTGACCCATGGTAACAAACATCAAAGCTTTACCAGACTGCAGAGCCTCACCAGGACAGCAGAACCAGAGACATGGGGTTGGTGCTCAACAGGATATATCTGGGTGGGAGATGTAGACGTAGGAGCAGAGTTCCAGGTCTGTGGGTCTGGTCTACAGGGCTTTTTGAGAGAGATGTGGAGTTGTTGGTGGCACAGGGGTTTGGGGCATCACACCCCACTGGAAAGCTTCAGTCTGTGAGGTGCATGGGGGTAGCCTGAACCCAGCTCCATGCGTGTAGTGCCTTTGTAAGAGGATTTTGGTCCTGGAGCTGTACGTCAGTGGTGGATATTGTTAAATGCTGCACAGGCACCACATCTCTTCCATTTAATTTTTGTTTTAGTGTCTCTGAGGAAAAGGACCTGGGTGTGCTGGT
>NW_010287425.1:0-3380 GCF_000700745.2 Antrostomus carolinensis
CTTCTCTCCCCACAGCTTTTTTTGCAGGTGTTTGGTGCCAAGTACTGGGTTGGAGAAAGAGTTCAAAATCATCGTGATAAACGTGAGGCGATTAAGTCTTCATATGGATGGCAAGTTGTTCCATATTGGCCACCTGCACCTCTCCCACCTTAACCAGCCATGGGTTGATGTGCTGGACACTGCCCAGGTGTCTGTCCCAGCCATGGGATGGATTCTCAGGCATGGGCCTTCCTGCCCAGGCTCAGGGGCTTTGGGGCTGCAGTTGTGTGAGGGGTACCACAAGGCTGGCAGCGTGCTGGGAGCATGGTGGTGGCACTTCTCACATGCTCCTTCTCTTCTAGGAGCAGTTGGCCATGTGCAACAACATCTCATGGGATGATAAGCAGCTCCTATTGTCAGAACAATCTTCCATGGATCTGCGAGAAAACTCCAGTTCTAAGCAGCCCATCTGAGACATTATCTTCTCTCCCAACTGAGGAGTGAACTCTGAGACCTCCTTTCCATCTCAGAACTGAGGGACAAGAGCTGGGGGAGCACAGCAAAGACACCCTTTCCCTCCTGCACAGCCACAACCCTGCACACTGTTGCCTCAATGGCATTGCAAATCCCTGGGGATATAGGTTGGGAAAGAAAGTGTCTGCATTAAAAAACCCCAAGACCCAAAAAGCTTATGGAAAAGAGTCTGTGTTCCTGTGTTCCACGCTCGTGTCCATGCTTCCATCCCCATCCCTGCCCTCCAGCCCAACCTCCCATGACCCAGGGAGGGGACACTGGTAGTGAGCCCTGCTCACCTCCGCTGCCTTCTGCTGAGGCTGGCTTGGGAAGTGCCTCTTGCACCTTGTGAAGCTTGGTATGATGGCTACAGCTGAGCTTTGTCCTCCCAACAGGAGAAGAGCCTTGATCCCAGGAAGAAGATGAAAGTGTCACAGTCCAGGCCCGGGGAGGACATGCTGGTGGATGAGCAAAGCCAGGCAGGGTTTACCAAGGGCAAGTAGTGCCTGCCCAACCTGCCTGCTGCTGTGGGATCACTGGGCTGGGGATGAGGGGAGAGCAATGGGGGCCATTTATCATGAATCTTTGAGGTCTGGGACATGATTTCCCATGGTGTCTTTGCTGGAAGAGTGGGGAGATGTGGCTAGAAGAAGAGGAGAACGAGGTGGGTGGAAACCTGGATGGCAGAAGAGCTGCAGGGAGTTGTCAGTGATGCCCTCGTCCACCTGGAGACATCCCTGCGAGGTTGATCCTGGGGCTGACGCTCCTCGAAGCCTTCACCACTGTGCTAGATGATGGGATGGGGATGGCCTTAGCCAGCTTGGGGGCAGTACCAAACTGGACAGTAGTGGGTATGCTGGAGGGCAAGACTGGTGTTCAGAGGGGCCTGGAGAAACTGTGTTGGGAACCTGCTGATGTTGGATGGGGGAAAGGGCGAGTCCTGCAGCTGAGAGAGAAGGAGGAACCCCACACATCAAGGTGGGCAAACCAGCAGCTGTGATGAACAGCCCTGGAGGACCCATGAACCAGAGGCCGGACAGGAGTCAGCAGTGTGTCCTTGTGGTGGCAGAGCCCAATGATGCTGTGGGCAGTGGTGGCTGGAGCTCAGGGCTCCAGGGGCACAGAGCCTGCTCCTCTGAAGGCACCAGAGAGACCACGTCTGAGCTCCCCAGGACAAGCCAGACACAGAAAGTCCTTGTTTCTCAGGACAGCTGAGATTGCAGGGGACTTCCTGCAATCCTGTCCCAGCCTCAGCATGCTGTGGCCTGGCTCCACTGAGCCTCCATCCACACCTCCTCTACCAGGAGCTGCCCATCCAGCTCATCCCACTCCCTGCAGAAACACTGAGTGAGACAGGGAGGGTCAGTGCTGGCCCTGGACTCCACCACCCACCCCAGCCAGGTAAGGGACAGGGCTCCTCTGTCGCACCCCCCTGGCAGCTCAGTTCTCACCATGGTCTTAGGGATCTTTCTCTCATGGTGGCAGGGGTCTCTCCTTTCCCCCATGTTCCCAAGCCTCCCCGCTGCTCTCCCCTCTCTCCCACTGTCTTAAGCCTCCTTGCTGCACCCCCATTTCCTACCATGGCCTCAGGACTCCCTAATTTGCCTTCCATGGTCTTGGGGATCTTCACTGCATCCCCATTTCCCCAGTGGCTTCAGGGCTCCTTTATTCACCCTCCATGGTCTCAGAGCTCTTCATTGGACCCTTTTCCCACCATGGTCACAGAGTTACCCCCATTCATCTCCATATCTCAAGGCTCCCCAGAGCTCCTCCATGATCTCAGGGCTCCCCAGCAGTTTCTCATGTCCATAGCACCACTGCCTGCATCCTCCCCAGGCAAAGCCCAGCCCGAAGCCCTTGGTTGGTGATGGAGGCAGGAGAAAGGGTGGGATGAGAGCTGTCGATGATGAGGAAAGGGGCAGGCAGTAAACCCACAGGACTCTCTGAAGACGACAGGTTGGAGACACCAATGGTGCCATCATCCCACAGCTCCAAAAAGATGCAAATGGCACCACTGGCAGCCCCAGGGAAGCACGGCAGTGGGAGCTGGGCTCTGCACCAGAGTCCTGGGTCACCGCAGGCTGTACTGGCCATGACACACAGGGACATGCAGAGGGCTGGAGCAAGGTGTTATAAATCTATATGTGAGTGTGAGAGAAGGAAATAAGGTCTGTTTTCCATGAGCCTTGCTTTAAAATACAGAGACCTTTTCCCAGTGCTCTGCAACACGGTTGAGTCAATGTGTGCACAGGGGAGAAGGTCTCAGGATGCACTCTGAGCTCGTGTCCCCAAGTCCTGTGATGCAGAGGAGTGGCATCACATTCAGTCTTTGATCAGGAGAGGAGGAATGGTCACAGGTGTGCTGCTTAGCTCTGGGTGCTGCTCACAGATCCACTGGTACTTTCTCCAGCATTTTGAACTCTCTATTTCCCCATCAACTGACAGCCCGCAGTCTGAAGAAGGGCTGTACCTAGGAGAGAGGACATGTCGCAGCGGGAGAATGACACCACCCTGACCATAGACACCTCTTCCCACAGGGCCCAGTGTCACTGGGGCAGTCTGGGACCAGTCTGAAGAAAGGCCACCTTCCTCCCCCAGCCTCCTGCTCCATCACTTGGAGATCTGTCACTGCACCCTGCAGCTGGGCTCTGCCCAGAGCCCCTCCCTCAGGGCACTGCTCCTTGGAGCATCACCCCCTTTGCCAGGGGGGTCTCAAAGGGGTGGATCAGCACCTCCTCGGCCAGTGCTTGTGCCAAGGACCACTGCACTTACCAGAAGGGCTGTTTGCTGTCCAACCATAAAACAGTCCCCTTCTCATTAGAAGAAAATTGTGCTCCAACCCAGTACTTGGCACCAGACACCTGCAAAAAAAGCTGTGGGGAGAGAAG
>NW_010287426.1:0-845 GCF_000700745.2 Antrostomus carolinensis
ATCCAGCCTGGCCAGATCCCTCTGCAGATCCACCCTCAGCATCCCAACACCAGGGCCAGGCACGGCTCTCCAGGGAGCAGATGTGTCTCCACAGACAACCCAGAGCTGTCTTACACAGTGCTGGAGTCCAACCCCTACCCTGAAACCAACCCCTTTTTTTGGCTGTTTGCTTGAATTGTGCCACACAGAGAGAAAACCAGTAAAAAATAAAATATAAAAAGAAAGGGGCAGTCTTGCTGCTTCACCCCAAATTCTTCTCACTCTGTTACTGCAGGAGCAGCCAGAAGAGGGACCACAGATTAATCAGCTCTACTCCGAGCTGACATCACCACCGATGTTGCCGAGGATGATTCTAAACCCAAGCACTGATCTGGGCATTTCAGCTCTGTTAGGAACACAAAGGAAGGGGAATCATTCCCGACAAAGGAGCAGCAGCACTGGTGGGAGAGGACAGGAAGCTTCGGAAGGGAGCTGTGGAAAATGGAGCACTGCAGATCGCTCTGTTCCAAACGGCTGGTGCGGCCCATCAAATATTCACGAGCTGATATGGGCTGCTTGGGGCTCCGGCTCTCTCCGCATCCTTGTGCTTTATGGAATGATCTCAGGCTCGTTCTTCACCACGCTGATGGTTACTTGTCTTCTCAGCACGAGCAGCGTGTGGCACTGGGCACCGTTTGCGATGATGAGAGGTTCCTCAGTTCCTCAACTTTTCACTCGCTCGTTATCGCAGGTGGCTGCCCACAGGAGCCTGTTCCTTGCCTGTGTGTCCTGGGTTTGCTAGGACAGAGTTAATTGTCTTCTCAGTCGCTGGAACAGCGCTGTGTGTTGGTTTCAGTGTGGGATTT
>NW_010287427.1:0-12202 GCF_000700745.2 Antrostomus carolinensis
ATTCTGTGATTCTGTGATTCTGTGAACTGCTGCTTCTTGTGTGCTGTGTATGATGTGCTTGGTGGAAGGTGGGAAGGGGGAACCATGGTCAACAGTAACATTTTGTTACTAGCTCAGCCTCTGAGCAAGCAAACACCCATTTTTTATGGATGTGGGTTTAGTACTGATTGGGGGTTTTTAGGGGTTTTTTTAGTGCTTTCTCTAACCCTGTAGCTCTTAGATGTGGTTCTTCATTCTAGCGTTAAGAAAGCAAAAGAACTCTTAGATTAAAAAATAAACTCTGCAGGGAAGAGGCAACGTATATATTTTGCTTTTTGATTTCTGGTATGTTTTATTTATGTAGGTAAATGATATTTGTATGTGTCTGTTAGCATATGTAAAATATATGGAGCTCTTCTGCCAGGTGAGTGTGACAGTGTCACCATCTTACAAGACCACATTATCAACTTCCAAACCTTGTAAACACTTGGAAATTAAAATACCCACATAACCTTTTTGTTGCTGAGATGACTCTTGGTCCTGGCTTTTATCTCTAAGGAGATCTTCCTTTGCTCTTTCAAACTCATTTAGAGAAAGGAGAGAGAGCACCCTGTCCTGCTGCCCATGCTGTGGCCCTTGGTGTTGCAGTGGTGGATGTATTTAAGGAGGAAGCTACCTGGCCTCTTTGGTCAGCTTGGGCAGTGCAAATGATCTTTAAAACCTGTTAATGATTGAGCAGGAGAGAATCCACACTGTTTCCAGCTGATGAATGCCCTACCATAACCCCATGTATATAAAAAAAGATGAAATCCCCATCCAGGGCATTCAGGAGCACGATAAAGCTCAGGTTTACGTACCCAAAGTGTTGCCAGTGTTAGGTGTTTGACAGCTCTTTTCCACCACTGGCAGTAATTAGAACTCTGATGAATGTTTGCCAGTGGCATTGGCCTGGGCAGCTGACCACTGCTTGTTGCAGTTTGGATATGGTGAGGAATACGGTCAGAGAACAAATAAAAATAATCAGTTAAGCTGCAAGAATTGGCTCTTAGCCAGGCTGGTCCTGCTCTGGGAGCCTGGCAGTATTTTATCCTGAGTGACAACTGGATGTGAGCATTCTCGTTTGCCTAAATATCAGATTTGATTCTTTTCTGCAAAAAGGGAACAAATTTTTTTGAGAAAGCAGAGTTGTGGTGCTCATTGGGAAGGCTGGGATGTGTCTGGCACTCCCCATAGGAGGAAGGGGAACAGTTTAGCTCACGTGGATATGGAGGAAAGACAGCACGTGCGTACAGACAGCACCCTGGGTGTAGGAAGGTGTGGGGTTCTTGGTTAGGAAACCCAGGAGGCGGTGGTGAGTTTAAGGTACCGTTTTGAACAACTGGAAAAGGTTAAAATGCTGCTTGGGAAAAATGACAACTCTGTGTCCCACCTCCCTTCCCTGCTCCCAGCACCCACATCTCCACATCCTCAGCTTGTGATGAGCAGGAACCTCGGGTGGCTTGTGAAGGCTTCACCAGCAACACCAGCCTGTGCTCGCTGACTTGGTAGCAAACCTACTCTAAGAGCTGCACTGCTGTCCCTTGATGTTGCTGGTGTAATAACAAGGAATTAAATACAGTTGTGTTCGTTTTAAATTCCATTTGAAATACAAACAGGTAAAGCCTTGGTTGTCAAATGCAAAAAAGCCAGTGGAGAAAGAAAGTTCAGTGAATGTTTTTTTGTTTTAAATGATCTGAGGAATACTACAAAGGGTATCAAATAAAAAAAGGTGAAGTAACAAGCGAGGGGTTCTCGCTGCCTTTTGATTCAGAAGCAGCACACAGGCATGTTTAATCCTGAGCTTGCTCCTGGGATGGGAACTGGTGTGTCTGGAGCGTCTCGGGCAAATGAAGGAAGGGGCACTGCTGAATTTGCCTGACACTGATGGTCACCTCCTGAGTTACCTCAGGCAACTTGATTTAATCTTTCTGGCCTTCTGAAGCACAGTAAAATAATATCTGCTGGGATGTTTTGGGTGCACATCTGGCACGTGGACTCCCAGGGAGAAGAAGGGTTGCTGCTCTCTCTGGAAAAGGCTTTTGATATCTCTGACAGCATAGGTCCATGCTTGGTTGGCACCTGTAATTATTGAAATTATAATGGCTGACCCCAAACTTCGTGAGTGTTGCTGATAATGGTTTGGGATTTGGCTTCGATTGAGCGGTGTGTAAGAAGAAAGCTCTCAGAGTAAAGCCTCAGGGACGGTCTTTTTAGAAGTATCTCTTTGTTTTGGGCTGTCTGGTTTGAGCACTGGTGGTTGAACTCATCTCACAGAATCGGTGCTCAAATTTTTTTAAGAATTTAGGCTTTTTATAGTTGATTCAAATTGAGCTCCCCACCTCCCACCATGATTTTGGATAATCATGACAGAGGCTACACAATTAAAATGGAATTTAGTTTTCCTCATCTGAGGTCTGGACCACTTTGTTCATGTTATTGGTGTTATTCCCATGAAATAGGCTCATGGCATTGCCTGACACTCTAAATTCACTCTGAGACCAAGTTGTTGGAAAGCCTGGGCACCTGCAGGAACAAGCCAGCAGCTCCTAGTTAGCTTTCTGAACATGATCCTCTGCTCTAGCTTTTGCTGGACTCACCAATTTCTGCTGGAGTGGGTTGTTAGAGAAAGGGCTGTTTGGGAAAACTAATTTTTGTGTTCAGTGAACATTTAAAAACCAGATGTCAAGGCAATGGATGTGCAATTGGAATTAGGAAAGAAAACGTGCAACCTTGAAATCCATCTAACTAATTTCCTGGCTCTTTTACCCCAGCAAGTAGCCTACATCCCAGGCCTATAGCAGTAAATAAAATTACTCATTTAAAAAGTTAATGTGTTTCTGATAATCGACCCTAATCTGTCTGCTTTGGCCTTTCAAGTACATTCAGATATTGCATCAAAATGATTATTTCTCTTGATGATCAGGGGCCAGTGTATATTTGGTTCTGTAAAACTATTAGCCAGTCTAAACAAAGCAGACTGTAGTAGGGTAAGTTTTAAAAGCTACTGATGATATTTTAAGCCCAAGTTAACTGCAAATGCTTTATACGATCTGTCAGTCAATTCAAAGAGAGTCTCATGATGGATAGACCATGTGTTGGCTTGTCTGACACCTCTCAAAGATACTGACAGTGACATGTATCAAACAGGACTGTCTCTCAGCTGCTTTGTCTTCAGCTTCCTATTGCTGGTTCATTTTAACTTAAATTATAATATATTGCATGATAGGCCAAATTTGGAGTATCGGGTTTGAAATGCTGATTATGTTTGTATCCAAACAGCGATTGCTGAACACTGGGTGACTGGGGCCGTTGTGCTAATGGATCTAAATCTGGTTCCACGTCTTGAATTTTGATAAAATAGGGATCTGAATGCAGGCCTGATTTAGCTTTCTCGTGGTGACCTTAATGAGCATCATGTTAATAGAAGAAATTAGTCTCATTTGAAGCAAAGGCAGCCTGCTGGGGAGTTTGAACTTGGAGATGAAAAAATTATTATCACCCCATCGCACTGCTCTTGGGATTTACACTGCATGTGGTTCGGGTTCATCTGGGAAATGATCGTGCTCTAATTAAAGTCCACAGAGAACTGGAATTGATTTGGTGCAATTAGAATAGACCCCTAAACGAGCATTTAACAACAACATCCAGCAGTGGGTCAGAGGATTTTTCATGCCAGTCATCCCTTATTTCTAGAACCAATATACTATATACAGGATGTGTGCAATAGAAGACACTTGTTTTGGGGGATAGCACAGCTTCGCTTTGCTCAGTGGGTTGCCTAACGTGCGCTTCTTCAGGCAATTGTGGGGTGCTGGGAAAGGGGAAGATTCCTGCCAGCCCCTTGGATTTGGTTATGCATTTTGAACGTTGAAGGATGGGCTTGGTGAGCTCTGTACAAGAACTTGAGGTCTCCTTCCCTTTACCCCTGACTTGTGGGTGGTGGAGTTCATAGGGTGATAAATTATGGTTTAAATTCAGATAATTCTCAGTGTATAATGCCAAAGCACTGTGGGTTGTTTAATCATATTTTTTTGGTATCTGAGTGGTGTTGGAGAACCATCAGAATGATTTTTAACAGCTCCTCGGAAGCTGGAGTTGGACTTTCCAGGTGTACATGCACTGTGTGCTGCTGGTAGGTAGGTAAGGACAGTGACAATGAATGTCACACCGTGTCCTCTGATTTGCCTAAACATCCAATATTGCAATTAGATAGAGCAGCTTACACACAGATGACAAAACAATTAAATGGCAGTGAAACATAAAGGGAAAAAATTAACAAGTAACCAAATTCATTTGACACAGAGATCAAAACATATCGACGGTGTCTCGCAACTCTGATAATTCCATTGAGCTGTGCAGAGCTGATGCTCACACACAACCTCTGATTAACATTAAGTGGGGCTGTCATTTTGACATAGCTGGATAAACCAATATTGAAAAATCTATTAAATATATCAGACTCGAACAGGGAGCACAAATCTTATTATATTATTTCAGCTGTAATTAGGTGGGAGATAAAATCATAAACAGGGAAGTGTAGTGAATTTTCTTCTGACGGCGCAGAGGCACCTGGGGTTTTGTCCTTTTGGGGAGAGGCTGGAGGGGTGCCAAGGACTCAGGATACGCAGGGCTGCGAGGTGATTTTTGTAATATGCACAGAACAGGTTTATAAGTTCAATGATATTAACTACAAACCTCCTTGAGATAGTGACAGTTGTAACGAACGTCCTTGCATGTAACTGGAAATAGTAGTTCAGTGGTTTTACAACCCGGAGCCTGCCTAATTGGTTCTTTGAATAAATAAACGTTGCTATTTAGAAGGTTTGCTTTAGGACGTTATGCATTCTGTTCCTATTAATAATGGAGGTCATGCCATTAAAAACTTTCACATGCTAACAGTGCGATTTTAAAAATAATTCTCTCAGGGCAATGAAAATAAAGACACCTTTTCCATTTTCGAGAATAGAGAGGTTGCAAAGCCAAGCCCTCCAGAGCAAGGAGGGGGAAGTTAAGGCTTCCTCTTCAACTCAAAGCTGCGTGCACCCAGGACACGAGCTTAGTTTTATTATGTGGCCTCATCCTGTTGTTTCCACGCCAAGTTGGTGAGTTGCTCCAAGGAGCTCAGTGCTGCAGCCTGAGCGCAGAGCCAAAGGGACAGTGTCAGTGGCTTTGAATTCAGCTGCTTGTATGTTGTAGGCTGGGGACCAGGAAGTCACTCCTTTGATCCTGGTTATTTGAGGTGGGATTTATCTTACATAACTTTAGCTGTTGAAGGGCTGACATCCCTATGTAGCTAAGGACTTGCAGAGGGTGATTTCTCCCATCTAACGATGAGGGAGAGCTGAGCCCTCTCTGAAGACCCCTCTCTCCATTGGCACTGGAAGCTGGCGTACCTGGCTAAACTTAGCTGAGGTGAATTCCAACAGCAATGTCTAGTCCCTGTCCTGATGTCATTTAATTCTGCTGGTTGTCATATTTGAATGACTCACCATCGCCGTACTGCTGTGTACGGGACAACTTTCTTTCATAAGCATTTTACAAGTACAAACCCAGGGAAGGAGGCATTAAGTGAGCTTCCCAAGCTTACACAGGGAGTTTGCAACAGGCAAAGAGCATGTCTTTCCTGAATGGCAATGTCATGCCGTGACCAAGAAAATATTCCTCATCTTCTATTAAAGCATTTCCTTGCTCCTCATGTGTCGTGAATGCTTCATGATGAATGAGCCATGAGTGCCATGGTGCTCCTAGCAGACAACACAGCGTCCCCAGTCAGGAGCTCTTCAGTTTTTGCTGCAATTCAAGGAGCTGTCGAGCTCCCTGGAAGCCAACGGGCATGTTGCCATTAGTTTCAGTGAAACCAGGATTTTATCTTCATCATACAGCCCTGCTTCATTCTCTGTCCAATGTTTGAACTAACTGAGGCATAAATTTAGTTCTGATGCTGCTTGGTAAGAAGTGAAAAATTAATTTCTGCCAAACCAGGATATATTTTCAACTATATTTAATAGGGGCTGTATCCTATCCCAAGAGGTCAGGACCTCTTTCTAACAAAGTTTATGATAATAGATTTAACTTCTATTAGTGTATTTACCTTAGTAAGGACTAGAGGCACTTTAAGAAATAGAAATGATTTATGTCAAGTATAGAATGTTTTGCTGTTTCTCCTGTGCTTTACTGTTGGAGGAATGAACAAATAGTCTATGAATAAATAAGGGAATATTTATATTCTTTCTTGGTCTCAACTACCCGGCATCTTTCCTTCTGGAATGGCAAAGAGTGCTGAATAATTCATGCAAACAGTCATTAATCCTTCTCCCTTGCTCAGGGGGACACCTAGTTCAGCTACTATAAAACTTGTGGGCATTGAGTGGATATTGGAGCTGCCCAAGTTAAAGTCAAGGAGCTCGCCTGCAGTCTGAAATGTCACTAACGAGAGGGGGTTTGTTAGTATGGAAAGTAGTGTCGGCACCCCTGCATTGTGACAGGGGCATGTGCCCCTCAGCCACGAGGCAGAGGGCTGCTCTGGGGGCTCTGTACTGGGGACTAGTGCTGGCAGGTTTTCATGCCTCCCCTCTTCACTGTTAGAGATGAGAGGTTAAAAGGAGGAAAAGAAATAAGAAAAAGGGGACACTGATTTCTCTGGCAGACAAGTCTGTTAGCAGTCTCTGCAAGCAGAATCTTGTCCTGGTGCTGGATAAATACTTGTGGGATAGACAGAGTATGTAATAAGAAATCATTCCAATATTCCCAGTTGGATGAAGGTTGTTTGAACTCCACCTTCTTTTATGGTGTCGGGCAATAGTAGAGCAGGAAGAGTTGTGTGGATAATTAGATATTTTTGGAATGTGGCTTTATTTCAGAGAAGCTCTGGTTGTCTGACCTGATAGTGTAGGAGCAGCCACTTTCTCTCACTCTGCCATGGAACGTGCACAGCCAAGCTTGGAGTCGCTGGATGGACATCTCAAGGTGGTAGTGATGCATCTGCTGGTGACTTGTCTCTCTCTGGCTCTGCTTATCAGTTTATCCTCTGCAGATGTTGTTAGTGTGACTGCGTGTAAGGGGTGCACACTATAAACATTTTACAAACTTAAGTGCAGAACTGAGCAAAAAAACAAAAAGCAGCAAGGAAGGCAGTCCTGAGCTGATAGTGTTATGAATGATGTCTCTCCGACTTCTGAATATGTGTATTTAATCTTACTTGCTGAAATGCACCAACAGAAATGTAAACACAAGTGATCATTAATTTTGTTGCTTTTTTTTTTTTTTTCCTTTTATGGAAGCTTGGAAGTACTGTAAATTTGGATTTGAACCATCAGTGACTTGAGTTCAAAATGTAGGCTTGACTCTTGAAAAGATTTGTGTGTGTACTTAATGATTCTCTTGAAAGAGTTCCCAACTGGAGCCTTCCTGTCAGAGAGACTTTGCGTAAGAGGACTGTGGTTAGAGTTGAAGCATGTGTTGGGGGTACACGTTAAGTACATACATATATGAAGTCTCCTAACTCCCATTAATGTGGAATGAAGAACTGCACTGACTGTTGAGGAGAAACATCTTTGGCTCTGTGAGTTGCACATACCATGGAGACTGCTGGACGTGCAGCAAGACATGATCCTTGTCTTTTCTTGTTTCCAGATTAACTGGAATTCCAGTAGGATTGGCCAGTGTCATTAAAAAACACTAAAAAAAAGCTGTTAAGTTGAAAGAGTTATTGAGTAACTTTGCAAGAGCCCTGGCAGATGTCTGCAGGGCTTAGAGTCCCAGTTCAAGGAGCAGGATGACTGAGAGCACCAGAGAGGTGCATCAGAAGGACGTGCAAAGCACTGTACTGTCCCTGCCTGCTGGGGTCTGACATGACATCACAGATTCTCCTGAGGCTACTCATTCTGAAAACAATGAATTTATTTATTGCTTTCAATTATTATTAGGCTCAGAAGAACTCTAATGCTTTAAACGATGAACCACGTCTGTTTGGATGGAAAGCAGAGACCTGCTGTTTGAAGGCTGGGAGAGCTGCTTGGAAGGATGGAGTTGTTGCAGGGAGGATGAGGAATAGCTCAGGGAGAGTAAAAAGAAGTCGAAGCCCATAAATGGGAAATGTTGGTGTTCGTGTGCTCAGGATTAACAGCAGGGTATATTGCATGTAACTGCAGGCAGGGATGATGTTTCCAGCTACTTTATGTATTTGTTCTTTTGGAGGGCAGATGAAATAACGAGTGTTTAGTTAGAATCCAGCCCACTCTTCCCCAAGCCAGTTATTACTCTGCACCTGATAGAAGTGCTGAAGAGCAGCTGTACCTCCTGCTGCAGAAAGGAAGCAAAGGAGTTGTGCCAACAAGCAAACAGAAACTACCCCAGAGATTTGCTTAGGATATTGGACGAAAGTTTAGCTGTCAGTTTTAGAACCCTCAAGGTACAAACCTTGCCCTCCTCCCAGCAGCCTGTAGTCCACCAGCACTTTTCAGGCTTCTCCAAAGGAGGTTGTCTCCAAACTCACTGTCAGAGGGGACTGCATGCGGAGATGGTGTAGGTGCTGGCTAGAAGGATGAATTTACTGCTTCAGCCTGCTAAAGGCTCCATGAATGTGTGTTTTGCAAGAGAAGATACCTGGGTTGTGAATGCTTTTCTGGCATCCTGCTGTGTGGGGCTGTGGTGGTTTGATTTCTTTCCTTGAAAGCACCGAGATGCTGGGTGCTGGCACTGTGCAGCAGATGAGTCTCCACAGCCATGTGCTTTCCTTGTGTTAGTGTCCAGCTCTGAAGCCAGAGCATTTCTAATGACATTCCCATTCCCATGCCTCTGTGCTGCATGCAAAGAGCGTTTGCTGTGAACTCAGACTCTGTCCTTTGGGTAGAGAATTGTTCAGTCATCGTGATGACACCAGCCATGCAGGCACTGTGCTTACTGAGACTCAGAGCAGCCTTTTTATTTATATAGCCACTGCCTCCTCCAACGAGTCTAAAAATAAAAAGCTTGCTCTGAGTAAGCAGATTGCCTGCCTTCCTTGTGAGAATGCTCTGATGTAACTTCTTTTTTTTTTTCTCCTGTGGGGAGGAGGGATTCAGCCAGAGAAATGACTTGCTGCGGAGCAAGGCATCTCAGGGAGGAGAGTAGCTGAGCTGACAAGTGCCACCTCCCACACTGATGCACTTGTGGTGAGGCCCTGTGGCACAGGGGAAGTTCACACTCATTGATTGCGATGGGTAGCAGCTCAAATCGCGCCCCAAAGCTGACAGAGAAAAGAACATTTCAGTGGAGAGCAATGTCAGTAAGAGAGAAGCAGCGCGGAGGCTCAGAGCAAGGCAGCCTGACAAGTGCTAAAAGGGCCTGCAATCTGTGTAGTGTCATAATTAGAGTGGCTGCTATTAACTGGTGATGCAAATTAGGAAGTAATACCAGACACATCAAGCCTTTTGCTCCAGTGCCCTCAAATGCTTCGGAAAACCAGGTGGTTTAGGGGAGCCCCTAACCACGCTGTGCTTTGCACTGCAGAAGTTAGACCTCAATTGGCTGAGTTACATTGAGATCTGGGCTGCTGCTGTGTCAGGTGCTATAGAAATATGGACCAAAAGGATTATTCTCCACCTGGCCAGGGGAATTCACCAGCCAAAGTACCCCAACCACCCCTCAAACAAAAAAACAGTGAAGGAAGCTGAAGCATAGAGAAACCAAACTGCATGTCTAGGGTGACAAAGGCAAAATCAGGGCAAGGAGTACTGCCTAGCTCTGTGTCCACTTGGTCACTAAGTTTAGTAAGTCAGCTTTGGTTTATATAATTAATAAACAAAGTTCCTCTCAGGGAAATTCAATGGGAAGAGAGTTCTCGTTAGCTCCATCTTGAAGCTTTTCAGAAAATCAGGGGCTTTGGGTGATGTTTTATAGGTTGCCTCTTCATTTTCTTGAAGGCCTTGATGCATCAGCTCTGCAGTCAGACAGCAGAGACTCCCCTTTCCAAGCATGTTCTGCTTGGGCAGAGTCAGAGACATGAGTCCTCACCTTGTAACTCTGGTTCCCAGAGATCACAGCATCATTATTCTTGGCAGTTCATTTTCTGGATCCTTCTCTCCCAAAACAGCTACAAAATAGGAAAAAAAAATGCAAGACTAGCCCAGTGAGTGACATTTATTCCAGCTCCTTTCTGACCCTGGGGAGTACTAAGCTGCGCAGCACAGACATCAGGATAAGTCTCTGCCACTAGAAACCGAAGCAGAAGATTCCTCCTGACCACAGCAAATCATCAGATGATTTGGAGTGCTGATGAGTTTATTATCTTGTGATGTTCAGCCTGGTTCTTACAGCTGGGAGTACCGTTCTTTGTCATTCACTGAAAACAGTGGTTGTCAAACTGTTTGCCCTGGTAGGACCCTGTGGCAAGAAGTTCCACAAGGTAATGTACTTACACCGAAAATTGTATTACCTTTGTGATTCCACAGGCTCCTCTTTGTTCTTACGGAGAAAGGAGGTCTTTCAGGGTCATTTTCCAATGCTTTTAGCAGCTGAAGAGATATAATTGTTAAGGAAACACTGAGGCTCTAAGGCAGCAGACCTGTCAAGGAGTAAGTGGAGATGGTGGTGCAGTTGTGAAAGCATAAAATCTGTAGGTGATAGAAAGCGAGGAGTATCAGAGAGTGCTGGGCAACCTGAGTCTCTCTCATTTAGTTGGGAAACTGCTGCATTTCTAGGAAATTACTCCTCTCTGCTAACAAGTGAGGAATCTAGACTGGAAATGAAAGCAGACCACTGTGTGCCGAGGCGAGCAGCTGGGGTGGATCCCATCTCTCCCCATTTTCTGCCCAGGTAGAGCAAACAGGGCTTGTCCTCAGCTGAGAGCTGCTGTCAGACAGTAAAAACATGGGTTTGCTTGGACCTGGTGCCACGTGTCAACTCCCTTTCCAGCCCTCTGCAGCCAGGCCTGCTGCTGGCTCTGGAAGAAGCCTGGAAAATCAAGGCATTCAGTGGTACTCTGTGGAAGTGATCTAGGTATCAGAAGATCTGTAAAGAAAATGGATTATTATAGACCTTATAATAGTACAGAAATCTTTGTAGTTGACCATGACCTAAGTAGACCTTTGTGTAATGATGAGAACAGACATTAGCGTACACCAGGTATTAGATTTTACAATTGATTTTATTAATTTTAATTGATTATAAAATAATGGGGGATACATTTAAGGAGCCTCTGCTTAATTCACTGTAATTATAATATCCTTAATTATTATAAATTTGATGGGGCAATAAAGGTATTAAAATAAATAGAACAGTAGAGGTGCTCATTAAAATTGTATCTGACCTCTATGCGTTGAAACTTGCTGGAGTGGATGCAGTAAAACTGGCTGCAGTGTGGTAGCAGTGGGAGCTATTAATTCCCAATTCACAGGTCTTGGCAAGCATGATGCAAATAAAGTCAAACTTAACTATCTGTCTCACACGAAAGACCAGAGAGGACTTTGCTGAAAGAACAGTAGCCTTTGAATTGGTGATCATTTTGGTTGTGCAGCTGCTGCAAACATGGAGCTTCAGACACAGAAACTTTGCACACAGGCACTGGGTAGCGATTTGTGAAGAGAACCACTCTCGTAGGTGTGTCACACTCTGCTTTGTGCGTACGTTTGATTCAGAGCATGATTTAGACATTTGGATGCTTGTGACTGGATAAGCAGTTGAAGTGGAAATCTTTCAAGACCCGATGTTTGAAGGTTCGTTTAGATCCTTGTTGCCAGACCCAGAGAAGGTTTTGCAATCTGGAAACAAGCAATGAGTTAGGGCCAAATTTACAGTTCCGTTGTTGTTCTCCTGTGGGTGGAGAAGTCGTTTGGTTTGCTTCTGTGTTTTGAGAATTGTCTCAGTGGTTTATTCCCCCCTCCCTATATATCCTTGAGCACACAGAGAGGGGAGGAAGAGAGGAACATGAAGCTCTGGACTGAGTTAAATGTACTGCTGATGTTGCTGCTGGACTCTTTGGTGTCTCTTCTGGATGTTGGTTTCTGCTACTCTGAGTGCCCTTAGGAAATGCTGAAGCAAGTATGGCCACGTTAGTGCTCCAAAGGTGTGAATTTCATTTTTTTTTAAGTGGACAATGGTCCTAAAAAAATCAGTGGGCTATTTTATTAAAGCAAAATTGCATATTCCTGAAAAATCAAACTGCATGGGTTGGAAATGAGGATATTACAATACGTGTAAAGAATGT
>NW_010287428.1:0-6080 GCF_000700745.2 Antrostomus carolinensis
CCAAACCATTCTATGATTCTTTGATCCATATGCTATGGATATTTTATATTGACTTATTTTACACTGTATTATGACAGATAGCTAAGAAAAGAGAATCTGCAGTAGATGTAAAATGCTACTGTTCCAATTAGACAGGATTTTATGCACCCATGAGTTAGTGACTATGCAAGCAACAAGGCAAATGAGAGACTCATCTTATGGCAACTGAAATAGTTAAAGGTAATAGCAGCTACTATCTAAGACAGACCCATGTATCTCAAGGAAAGCAGATCTTGCACTGAATTTATATTAAATGTAATCTTCCTCTAGCAATCTGGAAAAACAATTTCTGGAAAAAGCTACCCCATTATACTGGTAAGAGCTGAAAACCAGAAGTATGACCAGTGCTTTAGAAAAAAATAGAATTTTTGTCAAATCACTTTTTGTTTTCAAGAAATACTAGTAAGCAAAGAAGCAGTTTGTTGAGTTTTAAGGACACAGAAGGCTTTAAATGGAAGAAAAAAAAAAAGAAATCATTCAAGGTATTCAGACTTTTTTCTTAATGGTTCTTGGAAGAAGTTGGGAACATGGGCAAGGGGTTAAAAAAAGAAAAAGGCTTGGAGAATAAATACACATGCATGGTGCATTTATAAAAATTGATATCACATAGTAGAATATATTTTTAGAAAATTCTCTTGTACATATACAAATCAAGGTCTTTTTACCTCACTGAGGACAAAAATCCAGCATGATTTTCACATTCTTAATCTGCTTTCAAATACATAATTGAAAAAGCCACATGTGAAAAAAAAAAAAAAAAAAGAAAATCTGTAAGCAATACCATGATAGCTCATTCTACCACAATGTTTTTCTTTACCAGTGTAGTAAATTACAGTTCTGACCTAAGTTTTCATATGTTTATTGAGTGGATTGTTTACTATCATACAATAAACATTGTAACGCCAGTATTTATGTTTTAACTAGTATTTTTTGAGTCCCTTGCATACTAGACCATAATCAAATTACGCAATACAGTTCTCCAATTACATTCCCTGCTTCATTATATTTACCTGTTTTTCCCCAGCAGACACTGTTTGCGGTGCCATCTGGAATGCATAATGTGGTCTCCCAAACACAAGCCTCAAGCCAGGGAAAACATTGTTGTAAGTGATGGGCACATTAAAACCAGTATCAGGCACTGATCTACCTACCCAGGTGCTCCTGACAGCTCTATGGAGTGCTGGTGTGCCTGCCATAACAAACAACATACCCATCTTTCTAGGGTTGGAGGTTAAAGAACAGTGAACACAAGCAGTGACAGACAAAGCTATAGGGATAGCAATGAATAAATAGGAATATGGGTTAGTGGTGGGGAGAATTTCAGTATCAAAACATAAACACAAAGGAGAGAAAAAAAACAGTAATTTCCTGTTTATAGTTACTACTGCATTTGGCCTAAAATATAACAATTTTCTGTCCTTGATGTCGTCTTGCTACCTTTATACAATATGCAACACCCATATCAACTCAAACTATGTTTTCCATTCTAATGTAGAAGTAAAATTTTGCTTAAACACAACAATAAAGGGATGATATTTGCATACACGGGATTTGGTCATTCAAGATGAAGTTACTTATTTGTCAATCAAAAATACCTATTACATAAGGGTCATCAAAGCAAGCCAGTCTGCAAAGCCACAAATACAGCATTGTGGGTAAAAATAGGAGGAGTATGATGACCATCAGTAAGCACTTATTTATTTACAGATTTATAAACTAGTTTTAGATAAGCACATGGAAAAAGTTAAAACAATATACAAGTGTTAATCTAGAAGAAGTTACATAACAAAATGAATTTTAATCTATTTCACCTCTTATAAAATATGTATCTGTAAACAGATAGGCCTTATACCATACCTTTAGAGTAAGCACACTTGGAACACACAGAGCAGCACCTTCTAGACCAGAGGAACCCTTGTAAAGCCCTGCTTCCTCTTTGCAGAGTCTGACATTGAACAGCACTTTCTGCTACACTCCAGCTTACTGCAAACATCCTAACAGCATATGGATAAAGAGTGTTCACAGGCAGCCAGGAGTAAGACCACACATATCAGGACTGTGGTGTTCTCTTTTAGCAAGTAAAAGAAAACAAGAAACCTCCCACTTGTAATCATAAACATAGTATTGCCTTGCCACCAAGGCCTTGTACTTAAATGCTTGCAAGAGCTGTGAGAACTCTCCTTTAAAAAGCACCCAGGTGAGGAGGCTCTACAAGCCTGGAAGCTCAGAGAAGGACTCCATCTCCTTAAACTGTTGCTGAAGAAAAGGGCACTCATCCTAATAAAAGCCAGTGCATTGAAGGGTCAGCCAATTCTCATAAAAAAATGATCTGAACATCTGTAAAACATGACATTTACTCACCTTTCTTATGAGTTCTTAGAAGATTTTAAGAGCAGAGCCTCCCTCAAATTAAGAGAGAAGATCCACTCTCTAGGAGTAGATAAGAGATGGTGTCTGGTGTAAACTAGGGAGGAGGATGAATAGTTTGTTGCTTGGACTATTTTTACTCTTGTGAAGCAGGTATTGCTTCAGGAATGCATCGAAGTATCTAAGCAAGAGGAATTAAAAACTTTGGAGTGTACAATAGTCAGAAAAAAGTTAATGTAATTTTTGACATTCTTGAATGTATTTCATTCAATTTAGTGACAATGTCAGTAAGTAGACTTCAGTTAACTTCCAAGAAGCAACCTAGGTCTAGAGAGGTTGATTTGATATTCTTTTGACATCTCACAAAAGATCTTTTTATAACTTGCAAGTACACTTAGGGAGTAGGCAAGGTAAAAATAAACCAACACTAACAGTGGAAAAACCCTATCTCGTGAAGTTGCCTCAACCTGTCTAGCAGACTTCACAGATTTTGCCTGTTACACAGTACCATGATCCCATAAGATATGAATCTACCAGCTGTGAACTTCACAGCCATTCAGTAGTACAGTTTTATGAATCGTTATCTGATTCCATGCCTTTTCTAGCAATTCCAATGGCACAGTTCCCATTGATGCCAATGCATGGTCTGGATACATGCCTGACCAGGGTGATATGAATCAGAACTGCCTCTCTCTGTCACGCTGGGCCCAGCATGTAGCATAACCATCACCAGTAATCAGGAAGCAATGCACTGATTCTAAAAGTATGCTACTACCCCTGGAAGCAAGAAGGCCTCCTGCTATGACAAACATAATATGCTCTCTTAGGCATAAGATCTAGGTATTGCCCAAAGCAGCAAGGCGCTGTGCCTGTCTAGGTTATAATCACCAGGCCTTTCACTTCCATTTTGGTTCAGAGATTTTTGAAGGGGTGAAAAAGCTCAGAATACTTTTGGAAAGTTTTTGTTTGCATCATTTGATTTCAAGGCAAAGATGCTCAGCCATGTAGGATTTCATATGGATAGCACCATCACAACTGATCAGACAAATCACACCATCAGCAGGATTCTACGAAGACCAAAAGTGAAATATGTGAAGCAACTCAGAAGATTAGGTTTCTCACCCTTAATTCAAGTCTACAACAAGAATACCTCAAATAACAAAAAATTTAGTTATATTATGAAAAATAGGATTGATTTTTAAACGCAATATAGCTCTTGGGTCTCTTTATCCCAATGATTATTCACTACAGAGTCATGGAACAACTAATAACCCTTCAAATTCTACAATAGGAGTCTTATTTAGTTGAGCTTTGAAAGCAGGAAAAGTGAATTACTAAAATCAGATAAATCCTGCATTAGGAGAATTTTGCCAATAGAGCAATCTTGGTATACCACTGTGGCAAAGCACTAAGCATGTAATCAGCTATATCAGCAAAGGTCTGCTTGGGACTCATACAGGAAAATCACCACTTATTACCAAAACAAGCAATATCAGTAAAAGAATAGTTTTGCTAGTAAAATAATATCTGCTATAGAGGTTTCTGCTGATGCAGCTTTGCCTAAGTGGGATACTATACCAGTTAAATACCTTCAATTGACCAAGCTACACTAAAATATACTATAGACTTGGCTTGTATTCTGCTCCTCATCTTAGCTCAGTATTTCACTCAAAATATTTTGATTCTTTTCTATCCTTACCAAATAACAAAACCCACTCAATTCGGCTTGCCAAGTTAGCAAAATATGAATGTCCTTTTTAGTATAACATCCAGCTCAAAATGTAGAGCTTTGCAGCATTCTTGAGGCAAAGAAAACACTGTTAGACAAAGCAACAGTACCCGCTATACCAAAGCACAGTTCTGATCAATACACTGATCAGTATCGGTCACTGATTGCACAGGTGACAGACTGCCTATTCTACAGCGTAGCGCAGGGAACATCTGCAACCCTGGGGTGCTTCCAAGACAGCCCCAGGACTAACAGATATGCCAAACTACTTGCACCTTGCAGTGCGGCTGGTTACACTGCCCATTTTATAGCTTGAAAATCCTTGTGCTGTCTTCCCTTTGCCTGGACTGTCTACATGTGCATCACTGAGAATCACCAGCAGAGAGTACTCTCAGAAACGGCAGATTTCCCACTGGGGAAAGAGGGAACACACAACAGCCCCTCTCCCCCAGCCATGTGAAGCAGCACGAACAGTAGCTTGTGTGAGAGGATGTGCAGAAGAAGGGGACAGTGCTAGCATTCCCTCTCCTAATGCTGTGATGACCTCCAGACTTAGGGGTAGCAAAGGTAATACTAACAGGGAGCAAAGCCCACCGCAGTCACAAGGCTTACAGACCTACTGCCCTAGGCATGTAAATGAGTCACTGGAATCTAGCAAGGAGGTGGAAAACTACACAGGACGCTTCTAGGCAAGGAGACAATTCATCAATGCATAGAAATTCAGCAAGGCCAAGAATTCCACAAAGATGTGTACAGGCCCTGGCTGCGAGTCAGCTGTGGAGGAAGTACACTGCAGTGTCACAGCCAGCTACAGACAGCTACATGAAATTAATTCATTCAACTGCTGGTCTGCTCCCCACAGTCCATTTAACTGACTTTTGTGCGGAGGTAGGGGAATTTCACCTTTTATATAGATGCAGCTGGAAAGACTTTACACACAAATTATTCCCAGTACACAACACATACTCTGAATAGTGCATCCTGATTAAATGGTACATGATACAGCATCTTAAACTACTCTGCATCGCAGTTTGTAATCTCAAAGATGGCACAGACCCAACATCACCTATGAAACTGCAACACCAAGTTCAATGCAACTCTAATGGGCAAAGGTATCTTCTTTCATGAGTCTCTTGCTGATCAATGAGCAGAAAACTTTAAGTTGTGACAGATTGTGTCTTTACTTATTTTTGATCAGATTTTTTGGTTGGTATTTATGAGAAATTTACGCCCTATTTACCAATAATTAAGGGCAAACCCTAATTATATAATTTTGGTTCATATAGAATTGGGGTTTTTTTGTTGTTTGTTTTTGAACAACAACACAGGATTGTTTTATATCTAAAAATGACATAAGTTAAAAATTGTCACCTTCATATTGCACTCAGGTAGAAGTATGCTTCATGCTTTCACTGTCTTTTTCCTCAATATTATTGTATTTCCTTTCTTTTCAAAAGTGTGTGTGTATGTATGGGCATTTATGTACATCTGTGTATGAGAACATAAACATCTGACAAAAATGTTTTAAAAAAAAAAAATTTACAAAATGTAATGCAACTCTTGTTTTCTGTATACCACTTTGAGGTGATTCAGAGTTTGCTAAATCTTTGCACGTTTTATCAGGAGCAGTATTTGTCTTAAAGGGAAAGCAAATCACTATAAATACTTTACATTGACTACAGATACTGCTATTATAAAGTAATTTTGGCAGAAAGTCAACAGTTTCATCATAGATAAGTCAGAAGTTTAGTTGTATTGCTGCATCTGGATGTGAAATAAGTTGTGTCAAGAAGCCCTATGGCTAGGTGAGAGAAGTAAGATTGCTAAACAACTTAATTTAAGCCTTAAACTGAAGCGATGTACAGTGCTGCACAGGTCTACAAAGCAGACAACTTAAGTGGAAAAACCAAAAATCTTCAGAGTACAATTTTGAGGTTTGTTCAAA
>NW_010287429.1:0-11513 GCF_000700745.2 Antrostomus carolinensis
ATTTTTTTCCCCCCCTGCACTACAACTGGATCAAACCCTGAAAACAGAAAATACGTTTTGTTTAGTGGTTAGAACAGAGAAACCAGCCTCAGGAGATTTCAGCTCTATTTCTGCTCCCACCATGGATTTACTGCTTGAACTTGTAGTATCTTCAGGATTGTGAAGTCCTTGGGCTTTCTGGTGAATAGAGGAGAGGGTAAAGTCCCAGAACATCAGACAGAGCTGCTCTGTAAAGCACTGTTTTGCTGAGTGCTTTTGGAGGTGTATCACAGCCCAGATATTACAAGCCTGGAAAAGGGGTGGGTTATGAATATACAGAAAAGAACATGCCCTGAATCTATTTTGCAGGGGAAACTGGATTCAATACCTTCAGCTCTGGCATCAGCAGGTGGCTCTTTCTTAACTGGAACATCTTATGGCTCCATGCCATCAAATGGCATGGCATTGCATTAAGAAAGGCACTTCACTGCCCAATGCCAATGTTACTTCACCTACACAATACATCTAACACCAGCTACTATCAATAAAGTACTATCAGTAGAAGTGGTTGAACAGGAACACCCAGTTAAACACCGATTCACAAATATTTTTGCTAATACATTCCAAGATCAGGGTTTAAGCTGATGTAGACTGGTGTTACTCTAATGTATTCCATAACATTAGGCTGATTTATATCAGCTGAGGATGTAACTCACACAGTTTATCCCTATGTTCCTTGGGGTCACAAAATCTGGAACCAAGTATGACCCAGAACGTGTAGTTATTCAACCCAGTAAGTCGTGTATTATTCAGAATTCATTGTTCTGCTATAAGGAACACTGCCCACTCAAAATGAAAGGCAAAAATTAATGATCTTAATGATTAAATGCACCTAGGAAAGGACAGAAGTTTTAGGCAAACAATTTGTGTGTAACACATATTGCACTCTCTAAACTGCCCAAGTAAGTATGGATTGAGTCATCAATTATTATAATCAGCTGTACAAATTTTAACCACCTCCCACTGCATGATTTATTTCAGCACTGCTTTGTGAAGGGCACTGTGATCCTCAGGCAGAAGTTATTTTAGATCCTCAGTGAGGACACTGGGACTCCCAGGCTGAGCGATCTCATTTCCCCTTGGTGTTAGGGACAACACACGCTCAGCTGCTCCACAGCTTAGCATCTCCTATTTGTTGACAGGTATCTATTTGAAAGTCAACTTTCTGTTGGCTTAATTAGGTGGAAGCAGAGATTGTCAACAGGGGTGACTTGGAAGGAAATCAGTGGTAAAACTCATATTCATTTCAATATGGCCCACAGCCACCCCTACACAAAGAGACGGTGAATGATTGAACTTGCAGACAGTGCAGAAAGGGATGCACCTGCTGAAAATATCTGAAGAATAAAGTGTGGCAATGGGGTAGAATAGAGAAGAGGAAAGCAAAGGTGTCCTCCTCTTCCTTGCATGATCTGTAACACTGGTAATGACAAAATCTTGGGCTTGTTGCAAATAACTTCTCTCTGTCCTACCTGCACTGTTGGTACAACACTGCTCCCTGTTTCATTCATCAGCTGTCTGTTCAGCAGTGGTTTAAGCGTCTAACTCAGCTTGCCTAAATAATATATGCAAAAAACCCCAAGAATCCAGAATAAAAGGTACTGAGAAATCAAAATATAGAATTATTATTGTGCAGTTGTTTTGCAGACACATCCACCGACAGTCAGGATAGAAGTCCCTGTAATAATAATCTTTCATTTTCTCTACAAAGAGACTCCTGCATTAGCACTTGGTCCTGGATGAGGACAGAGCTTTGAAAGCCAAGTTTCCACAATTAGGACTGCTTTTTACTCAAATTAGCAGCTATACAATTTCATCACAGGCTGCCATGGTGGAAAAAACTGTAGGCTTATGGACAAACATTTCCTTTTACCAGCAAGGACTTGGAGGTAAGAGAAATCACAAGGAGCATCATGTGGGAAAAGCTATGAGCAAACTTTCTCTTTTTACTTTTCCAATTTGGGAGCCAAACTCAACCCTGATGTAACTCCACTGGCTGAACGGCGTTACACAGGGGATGACTCCTGGGTTGAAGTTTTTGGTCTGCAGACTCTTGCACACAAATCCTACAAACAGCCATGAATGTCAAAACTAATTATGGAATCACATTTACAGGCTTATGAGAATCTAAGCCAGATCCTTACACCTTATGCAGCCACTGACATCAAGACAAAAATCGGCGTAAATTGGTTCAAAACACTATTAATTAGGAACGATAGCATATCTGACACCTTATACACTGGTGCACATGACTCCCCAAAGTGCAGGGTAATGGAAAATCTAGACTTCTCTGTTTTCTAATAAGCCAAGTACTGGGGAAATTCCAGTTTATGAAGTTCAGAGCGCAGGAGGAATTCATTCCTACAGCATGATATTTCAGTGAAGTGGATTAAAAATCTAGAGATTACTAGTGAAAAACAGACACTTCTCTTCAGGGCCAGCACCAGTTCAGTGGGCAACTCAAAACCAGTAAAAATCTGTCATTCCTTTCAGTAAAGATCAGCTGTTTTCAGGCTAAATTGTATCTCCTTACTTGTAATTCAGAATTGGTGCTCACCCCTCCAAGGCACTGAAACTCTCCAGCAAGCGATTATCAAGCCCAGCCATCTAGATCTGGGACACCATCCTGACCAAAATATTTGCTTGCTAAGAATGAGATAGCATCAGATTAATGGAAATTAATGCAGTCACCTCAATGAAAACTTGGAAGAGCAGATGCATTCAAAGTTTTCTGTCCAAGCAGAATTTGCTGCAGAGCCCTATTACAATAACTGTTTACATCCTGCCTACGCATATCAAACAGGAGGCGCATGAATGGATGCTTAGCGACAGCAGATGAACGCATCTAATAGATGCAGCCAGGAAATGAAGAGAGTTTTCTTTTTCTCACTTGTTTTCACTTGTTTTGTTGGCTCTATTATTATATTATTACATGTTATTATATGCGCATGCGACATTTTTCATGGTTTTTGGGTTGGTTTTTTTTTAATGGGAGAATGGAGAATGGTAAGTATTCCAATCCTGTGTGTCGTAGCTACAAGAAGAAATGTTGGTTCTTGATATATTTGGTTATTAGAGATGTTTAGAAACTCAACCAGCTGCTGCAGTTTAGACTTAAACACATCTTGGCAAATTTACGTGCAGGTAAATGACTCTCTAGAGTAATATAGCAGACATCAATTGAACACACTAAGTAGGTAAGGACGGTCTGTCAGGAAGAAGATTTTACTTCTGTGCACAGTTCATGTAGTTACTCTTGCCAAGGTGTGAGGACACAGGATAGCCAGCCCCAAATTTACAAGAACTATGAGCCAGCATTACTCTCTCTCCCCACATCCACATAATTAATCATGTAATTCCTAGAACTGAGGCCCTAAGAGAAAAGCACTTCATACTGTGGCACCTCTGACAAAGTTGCATCTAAGCAAGGAAGAGGTACATGGTCTTTATTTCCATGCTTCATCTCCCTGCAACCACAGACCTCTCAGGACCCCACCCACAGGTACAGCCACCCCAGTATGCTATTTTTAAACACAAGGCTAAATTTCCTGTTCCTGACTTTCATTAAATGGATGTGGTTGCCTATGCACAGCCCTAGAGAATCAAAGGGACAGAAAAGGAACTTGGGTGACAGTGAGTGTGCCTACAGTAGCACTGGAATTTGGATCAGGAGCCAGCTTTTGAAGTGAAACTCTTCATCTTCCCCACTTACAGCACTCTGAACAGTCACGGAGCATGGAAGCTGGACCCCATTTTGCCTAAAACCAGAGTGGAGATGTGCTCCAAGACCACACCTGATGTGCTCCTACTGTTGATGCCACGGGTCCAGGCTAGAGCTAAGCTGAAACAACCCCTCCAAAACCCCTACGGTGTTGACGTCAGGGCTTCATTAACAACTGTTTTGCGCTAGAGATCTACTTATATTGGGCCACAATACTTGTTAATGTAGCCAGAGCCATTCATCCTTTTAAGACCCTTTTACAGTGTCAAAACAGCATGGAAGGGGCCTCTGTGCGTTAGAAACCAGGCCCAAGGCACTCGGCAGCTGAGTATCAGTCTTCTGTTTTTTGACATGAATGGTCCCATTGAAGTGAATGAGTTTATTCATTCAAAAGTGAGGCAAGTAAAATTTGGGCCATGGTGTGCACTTTGTGTAAAAATATCTGCAAAGATTTACAGTATTCCCACACACAGATAAGATTATACTTGGCCAATTTTACCTCCTACTTGTCTTGCACAGTGACCCAATTTTCCAAATTGATACAGGCACGTATCTCTAACTGAGCAGTGCTGGACGCAACGGTACTGGAATTTCAGCTCGAGCTTTTCCAGTATTAGTCACTATACTAGTACTATCATGCTTGTTTTGATTAATAGATGAGAAACTTGGGCATGCTCTAGACAGGATCATTTATATATTTCCCTGACATTTTTAAATGGTCACAACAACATTTCCCTATCTGTTAGTGTTGGGAATCTCTTTTTAACAAGGAATTGGACTCAAAGTATTGGAGGCTGTCTCTTTAAATTTCTTCAGTAATACTGAGCACACAGATCTGAAAACCCAAAGGACATTTTTTTGCTAGAAAATCACTATTTATTTAACATATGATAACTCTGTTATGAAATTTTAGATTTAGCAGGGTATCCACTGTATGTTATTTAAGAAGCAACTAACTAGGGGTTATTAAGAACATATTGATTGAGTTATAAGAAATATGTAATAAAGACATATTTGGTTACATAACAATTAACTCTGCATCAGTGTGTTTTAAGAGGCAGATGGTATTTATTTAACACACAATATGTATCTTCTGAAATCTAAATTAAATTGGAGAAACTTAATTTACTTAAAAATTACTATGGGCTAAAAAATTCTGAATTCATTTTCAGAACTTCATAAAAGTCCTTTTCACACGTAGGGAATAAAAGGATTCAGTTGCAAAACTGCAATTAAAGCAAACACTGTTCAGAGCACAAGACCTCTCTTTATCAACTCCTAATATGATTTGATTGCATTCCCCATATTAATCTGCAATAAAGGTGGAAAATCTCATCTGAGCAGAAAATAACAGCTATCTGCCTACTCAGATAAAGTGCAAGCTGGCCACTGGAGTGACCATGGTGTCCTAGCAGTGTTGGAAGGAGTTTCATCCCTGATGGAGGCAGTGGCTTTCAAGGTGCTCTCACTGAACAAAGCAGCAGTGCTGAGACAGCTCTTTGGGTGCTAATATGCTTGTAAATTCGGCCTCCGGTGCTCTGTACTGCTACAGTCCTGAAGGACACGCAAAGTTTGTTCTCTATAAATTAACAAAGCAAAAAGTAGAGAAGAAATACAAACAGGGAAGGTGAGTTAACGGGAATGTGAGAAGGTCAATCATTTAGGAAGTTGTTTGCTAGGACTCCTATAGCTCCTGTGGCTCATCCAAGCACTGCACAAAAATATTTAGATGAACTACCCAGTTGCTCAGGTCATCTTGGGGTAGAGTTCCTCCAGCTATGAACTGCAAAATGGTGCAACTCTTGTCCAGAGCTCTGTATTCTTTTAATTGTTATTGATACCCCATAGCTGCATGCCTGTCAGACACAAACACACACACATTCTCTGACCTACATGTTCTACTCAGGGTGCACCAAAAAGACACTTGCAAAAAACTCAGGGTTTTAGGTCTTTGGTTCTGCCTTGCTCAGCTCCTATGTCAGACCTGCACCATTTGTCCCTCTCTCTGGCCCTGCCACCTCCTTGCCCTGGGAGACACCACTGCCCGTGAGCTCTGTGTTGTCATGGGAGTAGAAAAAAAATTCACCTTGTCCTTGCAAAAGAAATGTGAGAGAGGAGGAGGGGGAACACGCAGGCAGAGCTGAAGCCCACAGGTATTCATGAGGAGTAATAACAGCAGCCATTATCGTTGATAGAATATTCCTCCCATAACATATGGAAAAAGATTTGCCCTTTACATGGCAAATCAATGGCCCTCAACTGAGTGCTACAGGCTGAGAAAGGAAGAGCAGAAAACAGATCAATAACCTCCTCAATATGAACCAATTTAGGAAAGAGCCTTAACCCAGGCTGAGCACAGCACGTGATAAAGCTGCACTCATGCAGCTCAGCCCTGGGTTGTTCCCCTGTTTCTCCCCTTTCCATTCAATTCAGTGCAGTACGGAGCAGTGCAGGATCACCTTTCAAAGAAGTGACCATCAATGGGTGGAAACCACTCCAGGGTGACAGAGGTGGAGGTCCGAGCCACGATCTGGGGGGCAATTGCAATAGGAGCCGGTTTCTTTGCAGGTTGCCAGCTCTGATAGACAAGGTCCAAGTAGCAGTGCATCCTGGCCACTTGGTTTGGGGTGAAGGAGTCGGTGCAGTCATCATCTAAAATGAAAAGAGAAACCACATCAGCCTCGTGGGAGATAAGGTGGGAGCAAGAGAGAAAATGACAACACAGTGAATGGCAGCTTCTTGCAAGGGCCGGGATGGGCTCTTGCAGCACTCAAAAGTTAATTGTCTGTGAACAAATTAGTGCAGTCATCACTTGTGGAGGCAGGTGAAAGGAAACAAAAGTTAAAAAGAAAACAAAACAAAAAGTCAATAAACATTCTCTCCCTCTGATTGGGGATGCATATGAAGCACCTAGAGATCATCCCTAGGTGAGACAGAGACACATGGAAGTGAAGAAAGAGAACTCTTCAGTGCAGAACCTTCTAGTCAGAACAGGGGCTACCAGTGGACCTCTCGGCTTGAAAGAATTTCATGTGTAAAAGAATATGTCTGAGAGAGGATAAAATGGCAAAGGACAGCTAACATTAGGATAAAACACTGACTGAGATTCATGCAAACTGTACGCAATAGACTTTGACAGATTTCTCAGATTAAAAGAACAGAGAATTTTAAAATACCTATTTTTTAAAGGTCTTCAGTTTTCTAATGAACAAATAAAAAGTGTTCTGAAAGATCAATTTAAAAGAAAATCATTACAAACTAATGAAAAAGGTAAATTTTTGGTGCAGTAAAATAACTTTACTTCTATTAAAAAGCTCCCCCATTATCATTATGATTCAAATCCCTTTCTGAACTTCTCATAAGTATTTTTGATATTTCAAATTTCTTTTTCATTCAAAATGGAGAAATAATTTTGCTAGACAATTTCCAAAAAATATCCATTTCTCTTTTCATCCGTTTTCCTCAAACATGATTTGGCAATAAGAACACATCCAGTGCCCTCTGAACACCACACAACTTTACAATTACAATGCCCTGGAGAAGTAGAAAAATCCTATTTCTCTCTTATGAAGATCACAGAAGGAATAAATATGTTGTGCAAAGTCACTCAGAAAAGCTCTGCTGAAGAACTCATTGCTAGCACTTTAACCATTTTTCTGGTACTCTTCCCATCAGATGAAAAGCTCTTGCAAACACGGAGTGTTTCTTCACATGTGCCTGCAGAGTTCCCAGCCCAGTGAAGCTCAGTCCCAGATGGGACCTCTGCACGCTGCCGCGATACAAACAACAATGCTAGTTTTGCACAGGTCAAGTAATACACTTCTCTGGGAAGATGCAGGTCACTGGAGGCTGCTCAGAGTCACTCGCCTGTGTCTAGGTTGGCAGTTCAATATTGTAATAGCATTACTAGATGCTCTAGTGTCTGCAAGTCCATGCTCTGTGGAACTCAAGAGGAATGAAAAAATATGAATTCATTCTAAAGAGAAGTGTGAATTTGCTGCCTAATTTAAAACCTTACCACATCTTCCCTGAAATACAAGCAAAAGGAGACAGCTTCAGCTGGGATCCTGCTCAAATTACAGCCCTGAACGCTGTCCTACCACAATAAGGACATGTCAGTTCACATGTTCTCCTGTGTCTCTCCTAATTCCACCCAGCAGTGAACCTCCTCTCACCAAACACACACAGCAGACAGACAGACACCACCAGCTTGGAAATATCTGCATGCCCACAGGGATTTGTAAAAAGCTGCTTTAATATGACATCTCTGGATTTTCTCAATGATTATCAGGGGTCTATCCCTGAGCTTGCTGTAAAAGCCATAAATATTCTTCACGGAAGCCCAAAAGGAGACAAAGGCCCTTAATAGCCATCATAAAGGAACAATAAAATATATATAGGACAAAGAAGTGAGACGATGGCACAGGAGAAAGATGACCTGCATTCTCAATCTGTTTAAACATCAGCAAAAGCTGTGTCCTGGGGGAGGGCGAGGAAGGAGAGGTGAGGGAGAAAGATATTTCACTTGATCTCTTGATTTCAAGACTGATTTGAGATCTTCAGATGAAGTAATAATCAGGGAAATTCAAAAGGCTCTGCTGCGATGATTATTCCAACAGAATTCAGAGACAGAATTCCTGCTATGAAGAGTCATTTAAAAGACTAACTTATCTTTTTTATTTGGGAATACCACAGCTGTTCAGACTCGTAAAAATAATTTACAAGTCCAATTTCTCACACTTCTCGATCTTCTGGACATTGTAACTTGTTATTTCAGGGGAAAAAAGTTACACTTTAAGTCAATGCTTTGCTATAGAGCTGAGGATAACTGGACAGATGGATGTTAGACAGACATAATACGATCAAAGCTGTATACAAACAGCAAAACAGAAAGAAAGGCAATGTTTAGAGCTGTGTGACCTCAACCTACATGTTTCAAAGGTATTTCTACAGCAATTTGATATCCTGATATATTTTTATTCCACTGGCAACAACAGAAAAGCAAATAGATTCATGCATGAGCTCTAGAGATACCTATCATGTCGCTTCACTTAATTTTTCAAGGCAAAAATAAAAGGTTTCTGCTTGGAACATCAGCACATATGTAGCTCCCAAGAGAAGATAGGTATCTCTGTGGTCTGCCCCTCTATCTCAGCTCTTGAGAGAATTGGCAAGGTAAGTTCTCTTTGGAAGAAGAGACCTCAGCGTTTTGCAACACGCAGGTTCCACCCCTTGTCACATCCACACAAACAGATTTGGTGGAGATATATTGTCATCTGAAGCAGCACTGACTTATTTGTGTGATGTTACCTGGAGACTGTATTGGGCAGTAAGACTCTGCCCTACCACACTCACCAAAGTGCTCAATATGCTGAGGAGCTGACTCAGTGTGTGTGTGCTTGTCCCTGAAAACACCCTCTAAACAAATAGAAAAATAAAGACAGAACTAAGCATCACTTTTAGCTGGTGCCATGAAGGGCATAAAAGCATTTCTGTTATAAATCATTTCAATCTGTGCCCCAGATGACATTAAACACTTTTCTTCTCTACAGTTTTATTACAGAATAAGCACTCCTGTGACCTTTTGAGTGGGCAATCTATGTTTTTTGCCTGGATATAAAGGTGCCCTTCAGTGGCTGAAAGTATCTTGGTCACCTTTAAAATGTTGTTGGTGCTGTCAGCTCAATGCCACAGACCATCATCACGGCTAGACCCTCTGACCTAAAATAAGGGAAACACAAGCCAAGGTATCCCCTGTTCTTTCTGGGAAATAACAGAGGATCCTTCAACTGCCCTTGAACTTCCAGGGGTGCAGCGAGGATCTCACCCCACCCTTGTCCAGTGGGCAAAGGTCACAGGAGCTCATGCCCTCTTTGTATTACACTCTGTTGGTAGGAGTGCAACAAACCAGTACCCCTGTGCTTAAAGAAGCCTGCAGAGTAATAACTACAAAATCAGGCTGTTGCTTAAGCATCTGATTTCTTTTGGAGAGGTGATTTTACTGCACGGCTATGGAGCCTTTGCAGTTGCACTTCTAGCACAGGCCAGCACAGCACACTGGAAGTCTTTGACCTGAAGAGCAATCTTGATCCAGGTATGATCCTAATATTCACATTCTGATGATGAAACTCAGATGCGAGTGATTGTAGCTGAACCATGGTGACTCCAAATCGAACACTGAATGTGGCATTTGAATAGACACAAGGAGGCATGAGCAGTGTATCATTAGATGTCTACCTATCACAGGTTCATTACACAGCCTTGGTGGTATCAATATTCATCTGACATTCAATATGTCCTCGAGGGAGGGTAAACAATCTCTGAATTTGGGTTTTTCAAAGACCTCATAGATCAGGCATCAACATCCCAGGAAAACAGGGTGTCAAATTTGCTGTAGAGCCTTTAGAAGATATTTTCTTAATGCTTATCCCATTTCTTCCCTCCCCCAAACCTTCTGCCTGGTCATGACATGAAGCTAGGTAAAGTTAAGGAAATCTGTGAAAAAAGAACAGAAGAACTTGAAGGGATTCCTGAGGCCATCAAGTTCAGCCCCTCATCAAGTCTGGCCCTAGATCAACGGTCACATATGTCAGCATAACGACCCGCATGAAATGGACTGTAGAAAACAGAGGTAATGCTGCTATTCTTCGTTCTTGCCCAATTAAAGTCACCAACAGCAAACCAAAGAAACCCAAGTACCTGCATAGCTCATGAAGTTACTGAACGGCGTGTTTAGGAAACTGTGAAAACCACATGTGTCATTGCCAGGCCCAGGATCTCCACACAGCTTGTGCTTGGGAGCAGGGTTGGTGTCACTGCAGAGGTCCCCGGTCTCGAAGGAGGGCTCAGTTTCCATGCACGGATCGCTGCAGGAGAGGATCTCAGAGATTCCCCGGAAGACGTGATAGAGCCCCAGGCTATGCCCAATTTCATGGATCATTGTGTGTGTGTGGCCAGGGATTCCGTAGAAGGAGGGATTCAGCACAATGCCACCTGCAAAGGGAAAAGAGAAAGAGCTGCGTTTGCCTTGTCTTCCTCAGAACAGCAAGAGAAAGGGAAAGGAAGACAATCCCAAGGGCAGATCCACTGGTAATCATCAGATCCTCTATGGCACAGACTGGTTTTGGGCAATCAGACATGTTGCCTGCTCAGAGAAACTGCACAGGAAGGTTTAATCTCACCCTTAATCTGGAGCTTGAAGGATGAGGAATCACAGGACAAAATCCAACATCCTAAACCAAAAACACAGCAACAATTGTTCTTTCCACAGAACTTGGTCACTTTGGTTGGTTTGTTAACTTAAAGAAAAATCCCACATGCAATTGCCTTGTACTCTGCAATTTCAAATCATTTAGTGTGCTTAAATAGAATGATTCTGTCTAGATAAGTGTAAGCAAAGTGTTTGATACCAAGAGTCAAACAAAACATACCTGGAGCACTTTGTTGTTCCACAAAGATATAATAGAAGCATATTAACTTCTGAAACACCTTAAAAATTACAGTAGGTTGCACCAGTATTTGCAAACTAATAGCTGGACAAAGCAAACAGAACAGACTCCAGGCTGGAAGAGTTTTTGTGGGGTGTGCTCTGATCATATCGACAGCTTTGACGTAACTGTCAGAAACACACTCTGTTCGTGCACTTGCACAAGCCGAGTTTGATCCAAACTGCACAGTCCACTAATGAATATGCATAAGTTTTATGTGTCAAAAAATATGAAATCCTGGAATATTGAGATATCTATATCTATAT